>NC_091259.1:23656363-23959393 GCF_042477335.2 Ovis canadensis | reverse complement strand
CCTAACCTGCCTCTTAAGAAATCTGTATGCAGGCCAGGAAGCAACAGTTAGAACTGAACATGGAACAACAGACTGGTTCTAAATAGGAAAAGGAGTATGCATAGGCTGTATACCGTCACCCTGTTTATTTAACGTATATGCAGAGTACGTCATGAGAAATGCTGGACTGGATGAAGCACAAGCTGGAAACAAGATTTCCAGGAGGAATATCAATAACCTCAGATATGCAGATGACACTACCCTTATGGCAGAGAGTGAAGAAGAACTAAAGAGCCTCTTGTTGAAAGTGAAAGAAGAGAGTGAAAAAGTTGGCTTAAGACTCAACATTCAGAAAACTAAGACCATGGCATCCAGTCTCATCACTCTGCAAATAGATGGGGAATCAGTGGAAACAGTGACACCTTATTTTGGGGGGTTTCCAAAATCACTAGAGATGGTGAATGAAGCCATGAAATTAAAAGACGCTTACTCCTTGGAAGAAAAGTTATGACCAACCTAGACAGCATGTTAAAAAGCAGAGACATTACTTTGCCAACAAAGGTCTGTCTAGTCAAGGCTATGGTCTTTCCAGTAGTCATGTATGGATGTGAGAGTTGGACCTTAAAGAAAGTTGAATGTCGAAGAATAGATGGTTTTGAACTGTGGTGTTGGAGAAGACTCTTGAGAGTCCTTTGGACTGAAAGGAGATCCAACCAGACCATCCTAAAGGAAATCAGTCCTAAATATTCATCGGAAGGACTGATGTTGAAGCTGAAACTCAAATGCTTTGGCCACCTGATGCAAAGAATGGACTCACTGGAAAGACCTTGATGCTGGGAAAGATTGAAGGTGGGAGGAGAAGGGGACAACAGAGGATGAGATGGTTGGATGGCATCACTGACTCAATGGACATGAGTTTGAGTAAACTCCGGAAGTTGGTTATGGACAGGGAGGCCTGGCATGCTACGGTCCATGGGGTCCCAGAGTTGGACACAACTTGGTGACTGAACTGAAATATTTTTTATTTTTGTACTATCAGTATGCAATAAAATGCCCTGTAAACAAATGTTTGTTAACACACTCAGTGAATAAGTGAATGTTAAAGATTTGTCTGAGACTTTGTAGCAAGGCCATAATAGTCTGAAAATAGCAATAAATAAAAATTTATACTGTCAATTATCAATTTGATAAAAAAAGTTAAATGCAATTTGTAAATACTGAGAATTTGAAATGCTTAAACTTCCAAATTTTTTAGAATTTTAATACTTGAGATAGAACATAAACATTTCCTTTTTCAAGATACTAAAGAAAGATATCAATATTAAAAATAACTGACTGGTTATGAGTTACTCTAGAGTACATGTCACATTGATTCTAAATATTCAACATTTCATGACAAAATGTCAAGGTTTGCCTCCAAAAAATCAACATCTTTGAAAAAGGGTGACTACAAAAATATCTTCCATGTTAAAAATAAAGTAGCAACACTCTTGGAGACGATGGCCATATCTCTTACTTATCAGTTTTTTTCTCTTCATACCAAGTGTAAGCATAAAGGAATATGAAGAACCTTAGATCAAATGGGACAACAGAACGTGCTCCTGCCACTTAAAAATACACACGTGACTTATTACTTAATATTTTGTAATAATCAATACAACCCCAAAACGATGACTTGGCTAAAATTTTTAACTTTCACAGAAACCCCAAACAACCTGTGATTTTTGGAAAGTACATGTAAAATCACCAAAATTCAAACACACTATTTAAAACTGCAGAAATAAAAACAAATTACAAACATATAATACAATTCATTTAATTATTTATTATTGGGGACATTCTTTTTCCCTTTAATAAAAAGAATAGCAGTGATATATATGGTATTGGAAGAAAATTAAGAGCTTCTATAAAATGCTGTGAAAAGAAATTTCAACTATCACTAAATATGCCAAGTTTTAGTTTAAATGCAAAAGAAACTAGTCAGTAGATTTAACAAACTTGAAGTAGATGCATTTCCCTCTGAAGCAATGATTTGTGATACTTCCTAGATAATTCTTCAGAAAAGTCTTTCTACAGATTAACTAAATAGTTTAGAACATGAAGACACAGGTACAGAACAGAGCATGAACAGGTCACCCAACATAACTGGTCTCCATGGTTACTACAATGCAGTCCACAGGAGCAGGTGATGAAGAAAACCACTACAATTCAATGATGTAGAGTTGTCAGAAACCCAGATCATGACACTCTTTTTTTATTACCTGATGGTTAGTTGTTTAGCTAGATGCAATGGAAATAAAACTGAAAGAAATCTGAAAAGGAAATAAAAAAGGAAAGCTTTGCCTCAACATTTTCTATTTCCGGTGAAATCAAATGGTTTCCACCACTGAGCAAACTGCAGTGCTTTCTTCCTCTGATCTTCAAAACTTTCTCGCACCCCTTTCCTCCAAACTCTTGGTTCTATATCCAGCATGCCACCAATGATTTCCTTTTAAAGAATGAGAAAAAAACAAACACACACATGTATAAAGACTGAAAAACAGGAGTGAAGCTATTCCTGTTTATTCTGTTACTAAATGTAATAATTAAGTACTTCTCTAAAGGATGCTCAAATTTTATATAAGTATTAGTTTCAAGTTAAAAAAAAAAACAAAACTTGTTTTCATTTAATTCTAACTATGTTAAACCCTGTGATTCCAAAGGTTCTTAGTTGTATCTCCTGTCAAACAATTTGTCTATTTTGTTGCTTCTTAGTACATCTATCAGACAGCAGCAAAGGGGAAGAAGACAAAATGAAATTTAATTAATTTAGTCCTTATTAGCTGCTCTGGTAAGAAAATCTGAAGAAAAAGTTGACCAACATGTAGCAATTATAAACTTGATTGTTCAACTACAGTTGAATCTTGGGCTAATGTTCTCTCTACTACCCAATATATTTAAAAGCCAGTTTCTTCTATTAGCTGGAGATCTTTTTTTTTAGGAAATGAAATCATATTTTAGTACCAATCCATATAAACCAATAATTAAAAATTATAATCACCTTCATTTAAAAAACCATATTCCCAAGTCCTGAAATAATACATTTTCAATGGTCTACTTATTATTCTAGATCATTTCTTTCATGATCATCTTCCTGTTCCTATGATATCAGCTACAGAGATTAATTAAATTTATGACAGTGAGTGGGCTTCCCTGGTGGTTCAGCGGCAAAGAACCCTCCTGCCAATGCAGGTGGTGCTGGTTTGATCCCTGGGTCAGGAAGATCCCCTGGAGAAGTAATTATCAACTCACTCCAGTATTCTTGCCTGGGAAATCCCATGGACAGAAGAGTCTGGCAGGCTACAATCCATGGGGTGGCAAAAGAGTTGGACAAGACTTAATGACTGAGCACAGATGCATGATAGTGAGTATCCATATACAGAAAGATATGGGGGAGATTTATAACGCTTCAAGGAAGGGAAGTATGGTAATACAGGAAAACTCTGGGCTAGAGGTAGAATTCTCCATATTCAGTCTAGGTCTACAGGACTGTTAAGACCTTGGATGTAATTGCTCTAAGACATAGGTTCTTCATCTTAACAAATACTCTATTAATGAAGGGATCTACTATATACAAGCAATGGCCAAATACTGTAGGTGATACAGAAATAACTAACATACATTTCTCTGTCTTCAGAAAACTCATAACAATGCAGAGCTGTGGTGGGAGCCACAATAATAACCCAACTACATAAAGGACTGTCTTATAAAGCAGAATAAGGTAAATGCCAAAGTAGACTATACGGAGACTCAAAAAGAAAGGAGATTCTATTTGCTGGATAAATCAAGAAAAGCTTCATGGAAAAGGAAATCTCTTCATTGGATAAAGGAAGTAAAGGGGCCAAGATAGACATAGCGTAAAAAGAGGACAAATTTAGTGCAAGAGTTTCTTAGCATCAGCCAATCACTAGCAATGTAGTTTAAGAAAGCCTAGCTTTATAGATCTAAATTTTTCTAAAGTTTGACCTAAATTTTTCTAAAATTTTCTAAAATTGACTTAAAATTTTCTATAAAACATCAAGTTTCGTCTCATGTGTACCATTAAGGCACATATACCACAAGGATTGATTCTTGTTCTGTTACTGAAGCAGATATTAATGCAAAGAGACCAATCCTTCTTGCTGTCTAAACTTAACTGCAGGCTGAGAGAGTTTGTGCGTACACAGGCTTTTTCTTGGAAAGAAATTTCGAGGAAAATGGATCAGCGATGTAACACTAACTAAAGAAGTTTTCAACACTAAAACAGTATCATATAAATCATAACATGTGCTTAATATTTGGAGGAGGACAATCTCCCAATTAAAGTTATGCAAGTTAAAAACTAGGTATTTACTTCATTTTTACTAGAATCATTTTTTTAAATAAAAGCAGAGTCATAAAAGTTCTGAGTTATAAAACTCTGCTGAAATTTAACAATGTTCTTCAGAGCAATGAAAACAAATCTCTTTCTAGTTAACTCTGGGAAAAGATAATCTCTCAGACAAGTTTCTAAAACGTATTTCAACAGTTCATAGATGAACATGATTTGGGGTCTCTTGTTAGCCTTTAAGGACAACAGTATAAAAAATTGTGAGTCCAAACCTCTCACAGGTCCCTAATCATTGTAGAAAATGATCTGACATGGGATGAAAATGGGTAGGAACAGGGAACCACGGGCAAAGTTCATCTAGGCTCCTCTAATTTAGAGAGAAAGGCCTGACCTACACTAGATTGAAAGGTCACTTCTTGAGCTATTATTGCCCAAACTTCTTTTGACTGCACCTATGGCTGCATTAATTTCATTCTAGGCCCTGATACTAACTTATATACTTCCCAGATATTTAATAGAACTTAAATTTAAGGACTACACCCCTAGAAGGCAATCTGTAGTAATGGAAAGAATCCACTAGCAACTGAAAGATCTACACTCTAGTATCTGACCAGAAACTGTGTGAAATGACTGCTATATTCTTCTCGGACTGTACGGTACTTAGTTATAAATGAATACGTGAGATCATTTGTTTTCTAGTTCAACCAAGAATTTATGCACCCCTTGGTTCTGTCACTTACTAGCACATGATCCTAGGGAAGTTATACTGGTTTCAACATCTATAAAATCTAGATTGGTTTCAACAGCTATAAAATGAAAGTATAAAATGTCTACATGATAGTGTTATTATGAGCATTAAATGAGTGCTGAGAACATTACCAGGCTCACTGTAAATCCTCAACAAATAGGTTATCATCATTATCAATTAACATTCTCAGCACAAGCCTGGCTGTCTCCACAGGAAAACACTACAGTCACTGCTGACACTGTCAACAAACCATTTGGTTCTAAAGTGACATTCCTGACTGTTATAAATATCCTGGTATATATTTCTTAATAGCTTCTAGGTACTCCCTCTGAAAACTGGGTTTTACAGCAGTCACCAACTTCACTGTACATTGTGCCCAAAGTTATTTCCCTTCAAAAGTAATGTTACACAATTGCTAAATTCTGGAATTTTACCAATTTGTGAGCATACCTTTCCAAAGTAATGTGGGAATTTGTGCTGATCTTCAATGACATGGGCAAACCCCCCCTGGAGGCCAAAATCCACAGAGAAGTAAGGTAAGCCTCTGGGTACCTAAAAAACAGATAAATCACACGTGAATACAGCATCAAATCACGAAGTTTTGCTTAATCCCTCTTCCTAATTAAGTATTCCTCAAGACAAACATATACAATGAATTTACAATTATAGAAATACTTCAAAAAATAACCTAACATCTTAACTAAAACATTTTGTTGGCTTTCAGTTGGATGGTGCTTCATAACATCCAGCAATTATAACCAGAACCAATTATTTTTCTGTCTTTGGGAAAAACAGCAAAGAAAAGGTGCTTTAAAAATATTTAACAACACAATAATTTTCTTTAGACTATGCAAATAGAGATTAAGGATATGCTTTCTTGTGTTTTTTCTCATAGTGCAGAAAAGGAACTGGGGCTTAGTCATATACTCAGAGCTTTGTTTATAATATCCCTGAACTTTTATTACTACTTATTGATCAAAAATAAATTAAATGCAAACAATCATAGCTTTTTAATTAACTGGTAAGGTGGTATAGTAATATTTAGTTTATCAATCTCATTTTAAAATATTTCCAGTATTATCTTTCCCTACCTTTTTTCCCTCCCTCTTACAACATACACTCAAAGACACACACAAACACACACACACACACACACGTGTGCAGGCATGAAGTATTTCAGACACTATCTTGACTGGAAAAGGTCATAATTTCTAGCTTTATATTAAGTAGATCTTCTGTCCTGGCAAGTTTTTCTTCCAAGCCCTAATTATGTTACTAGAAAGTATTCAAATTGGTCAATTTAAAGTAATATTGGGCACTTCCCTGGTGGTCCAGTGGCTAAGACACTGCACTCCCAATGAAGGGGGCCTGAGTTCGAACTGTGGTTGAGGAACTAGAACCCACATGCCGAACTAAGAGTTAACATGTCACAACTAAAGATCTGGCATAGCACTAAGACCCAGCACAGCCAAATAATAAATAATTTTTTTTAAAGTAATATTGCAGTTGTTCAGTCATAAAGTCATGTCTAATTTTTTGCGACCCCATGGACTTCAGCATGCAGGCTTCTCTGTCCTCCACTATCTCCCAGATTTTGCTCAAATTCATGTCCAGTGAGTTGGTGATGCCATCTAACCATCACATTCTCTGCCATCCCCTTCTCCTGCCTTCAATCTTTCCCAGCATCAGGGTCTTTTCAAATGAGTTGGCTCTTCACATCAGCTGGCCCAAGTATTGGAGCTTCAGCATCAGTCCTTCCAATGAATATTCAAGGTTGATTTCCTTTAGGACTGACTGGTTTGATCTCCTTGTAGCCCAAGGACATCATCACAATTACAAAGCAACAATTCCTCTGCACTCAGCCTTCTTTATGGTTCAAGTCTCAAATCCATACCCGACTACTGGAAAAACCATAGGTTTGACAATATGGAACTCTGTCAGCAAAATGATGTCTCTGCTTTTTAATATGTTGTCTCAGATTGTCATAGCTAAAGGAACAAGCGTCCTTTAATTTCATGGCTGCAGTCACCATCCACAGTGATTAATATCTCCCTCCCTTAATCCCCTGATAAAGTTGTATTTGCTAATTTTGGCAGTGTCATTCAGTTACTCAGTCATGGCCAACTCTTTGTGAGCCCATGGATGCAACACATCAGGCTTTCCTGTCCTTCACCATCTCCCAGAGCTTGCTCAAACTCATGTCCATCGAGTCAGGGATGCCATCCAACAATCTCATCCTCTGTCATCCCTTTCTCCTCCTGCCTTAAATCTTTCCCTGGACCAGCATCTTTTCTAATGAATCGGCTCTTCACATCAGGTGGCCAATGTATTGGAGCTTCAGCTTCAGCATCAGTCCTTCTAATGAATATTCAGGATCAATTTCCATTCAGATTGACTGGCTTGATTTCCTTGCAGTCCAAGAGTTCTCCAGTACCACAGTTCAAAAGCATCAGTTCTTCAGCGATCAGCCTTCTTTATGGTTCAACTCTCACATCCATACATGACTACTGGAAAAACCATACACTTGACTGTATGGACCTTTGTCGGCAAAATAATGTCTCTGCTTTTTAATACACTGTCTAGGTTTGTCATAGTTTTTCTACCAAGGAGCAAGCGTCTTTGGATTTTGTGACTGCAGTCACCATTTGCAGTGACTTTGAACACATGAAAATAAAGTCTGTCCCTGTTTCCATTGTTTTCACATCTATCTGCCATAAAGTGATGGGACTGGATGCCATGATTTTTGGTTTTTGAATGTTGAGTTTATGCCAACTTTTTCACTCTCCTCTTTCACCTTCATCAAGAGGCTATTAGTTCCTCTTTGGTGTCTGCCATAAGGGTGGTGTCATCTGCATATCTGAGCTTATTGATATTTCTCCCTACTATCTTGATTCCAGCATGTGCTTCATCCAGCCCAGCATTTCTCATGATGTACTCTGCATATAAGTTAAATAAGCAGAGTGACAATATACAGCCGTGACGTACTCCTTTCCCAATTTGGAATCAGTCTGTTGTTTCACGTCTGTTGTTAACTTTTGCTTCTTGACATCCATACAGGTTTCTCAGAAGGCAGGTAAAGTGCTCTGGTAGCCCTATCTAGGAGAAGGCAATGGCACACCACTCCAGTACTCTTGCCTGGAAAATCCCGTGGACGGAGGAGCCTGGTAGGCTGTAGTCCTTAGGGTCGCTAAGAGTAGGACACGACTGAGTGGCTTCACTTCCCCTTTTCACTTTCACGCATTGGAGAAGGAAATGGCACCCACTCCAGTGTTCTTGCCTGAAGAATCCCAGGGACAGGGGAGCCTGGTGGGCTGCCGTCTATGGGGTTGCACAGAGTTGGACACGACTGAAGTGACTTAGCAGCAGCAGCCCTATCTAATTAAGAATTTACCGTAGTTTGTTGTGATCCACACAGTCAAAGGCTTTAGCATAATCAATGAGATGGAAGTAGATGTTTTCCTGGAACTCTCTTGCTTTTCTGATGATCCAGCGGATGTTGGCAATTTGATCTCTGGCTCCTCTGCCTTTTCTAAATAAAGCTTGAACACCTGAAAGCTCTCAGTTCACGTACTATGGAGGCCTGGCTTGGAGAATTTTGAGTATCACTTTGACAGCATGTGAAATGAATGCAATTGTGCAATAGTTTGAACATTTTTTGGCATTATCCTCTTTGGGATTGGAATGAAAACTGACCTTTTCCAGTCCTGTGGCCACTGCTGAGTTTTCCAAATTTGCTGGCATATTGACTGCAGCACTTTAACAAACAGTATGATCTTTTAGGATTTGAAACAGTTTAGCTGGCATTCCAACACCCCTACTAGCTTTGTTCGCAGTGATGTTTCCTAAGGCCCACTTGACTTCACACTCCAAGATGTTTGGCTATAGGTGAATGATCACACCATCGTGGTTATCCAGGTCATTAATATTTTTTTTTGTATAGTTTTTCTGTGTATTCTTGACACCTTTACTTAATATCTTCTAATTCTGTTATTTCCATACCATTTCTGTCTTTTTTTTTTTTTTGCCCATCTTTACATGAAATGTTCCCTTGGTATCTCTAATTTTCTTGAAGAGATCTCTAGTCTTTCCCATTCTATTGTTTTCCTCTGTTTCTTTGCACTGTTCACTTTGGAAGGCTTTCTGGTCTCTGCTTACTAGTCTTTGGAACTCTGCATTCAGGGGGGTGTGTCTTTCCTTTTCTCCTTTGCTTTTCACTTCTCTTTCCTTAATATTTGTAAGGCTTCCTCAGACAGCTATTTTGTCTTTTTGCATTTCTTTTTCTTGGGGATGGTTTTGATCACCGCCTCTTGTACAGTGTCATAAACCTCCATCCACAGTTCTTCAGACACTCTATCAGATCTAATCCCTTGATTATCACTTCCATTATACGACCATAAGGGATTCAATTTAGGTCATACCTTAATGGCCTAGTCGCTTTCTCTACTTTCTTCAATTTAAGTCTGTGTTTGGCAATAAGGAGTTCACTATCTGAGCCACAGTCAGCTCCTGGTCTTATTTTTGCTGACCATATAGAGTTTCTCTATCTTCTGCTGCAAAGAATATAATCAATCTGATTTTGGTATTGACCCAAGAAGAAGAAATGCAAAAAAGCAAAATGGCTGTCTGAGGAGGCCTTACAAATAGCTGTGAAAAGAAGGGAAGCGAAAAGCAAAGAGGAAAAGGAAAGATATACCCATTTGAATGCAGAGTTCGAAAGTACAGCAAGGAGAGATAAGAAAGCATTCCTCAGCGATCAATGCAAAGAAACAGAGAAAAACAATACAATGGGAAAGCCTAGAGATCTCTTCAAGAAAATTAAAGATACCAAGAGAACATTTTATGCAAAGATGGGCTCAATAAAAGCCAGAAATGGGAGCGACCTAATAGGAGCAGAAGATATTAAGAGGTGGCAAGAATAAACAGAAGAACTGTATAAAAAAGACCTTCATGACCCAGATAATCATGATGGTGTGATCACTCACCTAGAGCCAGATATCTATCCTGGACTGTGAAGTCAAGTGGGCTTTAGGAAGCATCACTACAAACAAAGCTAGTGGAGGTGATGGAATTCTAGTTGAGCTATCTCAAATCCTGAAAGATGATGCTGTGAAAGTGCTGCACTCAATATGCCAGCAAATTTGGAAAACTCAGTAGTGGCCACAGGACTAGAAAAGGTCAGTTTTCATTCCCAATACCAAAGAAAGGCAATGTCAAAGAATGCTCAAACTACCACACAATTGCACTCATCTCATACGTTAGTAAAGTAATGCTTAAAATTCTCCAAGCCAGGCTTCAGCAATATGTGAACCGCGAACTTCCAGATGTTCAAGCTGGCTTTACAAAACACAGAGGAACCAGAAATCAAACTGCCAACATCTGCTGTATCATTGAAAAAGCAAGAGAGTTCCAGAAAAACATCTATTTCTGCTTTATTGACTATGCCAAAGCCTTTGACTGTGTGGATCACAATAAACTGTGGAAAGTTCTGAAAAAGATGGGAATACCAGACCTCCTGACCTGCCTCCTGAGAAACTGGTATGCAGGTCAGGAAGCAACAGTTAGAACTGGACATGGAACAACAGACTGGTGCCAAATAGGGAAGGAGTACGTCAAGGCTGTATATTTACAGCCTTGTATATTTACAGCTGCTGATTTAACTTATATGAGAAACACTGGGCTGGAGGAAGAACAAGCTGGAATCAATACTGCCAGGAGAAATATCAATAACCTCAGATATGCAGATGACAACCAGCCTTATGGCAGAAAGTGAAGAACGAAAGAGTCTCTTGATGAAAGTAAAAGAGGAGAGTGAAAAAGTTGGCTTAAAACTCAACATTCAGAAAACTAAGATTATGGCATCTGGTCCCATCACTTCATTGCAAATAGATGGGGAAACAGTGGAAACAGTGGCTGACTTTATTTTTCTGGGCTCCAAAATCACTGTAGATAGTGACTGCAGCCATGAAATGACAAGACACTTACTCCTTGGAAGAAAAGTTATGACCAACCTAGATAGCATATTAAAAAGCAGAGGGTGTGGAGAAAAGGGAACCCTCCTACACTGTTGGTGGGAATGCAAACTAGTGCAACCACTATGGAAAACAGTGTGGAGATTCCTTTAAAAATTGCAAATAGAACTGCCATATGACCCAGCAATCCCACTGCTGGGCATACACACCGAGGAAACCAGAATTGAAAGAGACACATGTACCCCAATGTTCATTGCAGCACTGTTTATAATAGCCAGGACATGGAAGCAACCTAGATGTCCATCAGCAGATGAATGGATAAGAAAGCTGTGGTACATATACACAATGGAGTATTACTCAGCCATTAAAAAGAATATATTTGAATCAGTTCTGTTGAGATGGATGAAACTGGAGCCGATTATACAGAGTGAAGTAAGCCAGAAAGAAAAACACCAATACAGTATACTAACACATATGTATGGAATTTAGAAAGATGGCAATGATGACCCTGTATGCAAGACAGCAAAATATAACGGACTTTGGGACTCAGAGGGAGAGGGTGGGATGATTTGGGAGAATGGCATTGAAACATGTATACTATCATGTAAGAATCAAATCACCAGTCTATGTCTGATGCAGGATACAGCATGCTTGGGGCTGGTGCATGGGGATGACCCAGAGGGATGTTGTGGGGAGGAAGGTGGGAGGGGGGTTCATGTTGGGATTGCATGTACACCCGTGGTGGAATCATGTCAATGTATGTCGAAACCAATACAGTATTGTAAAGTAAAATAAAGCAAAAATAAAAATTTTTAAAAAAAAAGAAGGAAGAAGAGGAGGAAGAAATAAAAAATAAATCAAAGTTATAAAACCAAAAAATAAAAAAAAATAAAATAAAAAGCAGAGACATTACTTCGCAAACGAAGGTCCATCTAGTCAAAGGTATGGTTTTTCCAGTGGTCATGGATGGATGTGAGATTTGGACTATAAAGAAAACTGAACACCAAAGAATTGATGCTTTTGAACTGTGGTATTAGAGAAGACTCTTGAGAGTCCCTTGGACTGCAAGGAGATCCAACCAGTCCATCCTAAAGTGATCAGTCCTGGGTGTTCATTGGAAGGACTGATGTTGAAGCTGAAACTCCAATACTTGGGCCACCTGACGCAAAGAGCTGATTCATTTGAAAAGATCCTGATGCTGGGAAAGATTGAGGGCAGGAGGAGATGGGTACGACAGAGAATGAGATAGTTGGATGACATCACTGACTTGATGGACATGAGTTTGGGTGGACTCCAGGAGTTGGTGATGGACAGGGAGGCCTAGCATGCAGTGGTTCATGGGGTCGCAAAGAGTCAGACACGACTGATCGATTGAACTGAACTGATGTCCATGTGTAGAGTGGTGTCTTGTGTTGTTGGAAGTGGGTGTTTGCTATGACCAGTGCATTCTCTTGGCAGAACTCTGTTAGCCTTTACTCTGCTTCCTCTTGTACTCAAAGACCAAACTTGCCCATTACTCCAGGTTTCTCTTCACTTCCTACATTTGCATTCCAGTCCCCTATGATGAAAAGCACATCTCTTTTTTGGTGTTAGTTCTAGAAGGTCTTATAGTTCTTCATAGAACGTTTCAACTTCATCTTCTTTGGCATTAGTGGTTGGGGCATAGACTTGGAATACTGTGATACTGATTGAATGGTCTGCCTTGGAAACAAACAGAGATCATTCTGTCATTTTTGAGATTGCACTGAAGTACTGCATTTCAGACTCTTTTGTTGACTATGAGGGCTACTCCCTTTCCTCTAAGGGATTCTTGCCCACAGTGGTAGATATAATGGTCATCTGAATTAAATTTGACTACTGCTGTCCACTTTAGTTCACTTATTCCTAAAATGTTAATGTTCACTCTTACCATCTCCTATTTGACCACTTCCAATTTACCTGGATTCATGGACCTAACATTGCAGGTTCCTATGCAATATTGTTAACAACATCAGACTTTACTTTCCCCACAAAACACATCCATAACTGGGCGCTATTTCTGCTTTGGCTCAGCCTCTTCATTCCTTTTGGAGCTATTGCTCTGCTCTTCTCCAGGAGCATATTGGACACCACCAACCAAGGCAGTTCATCTTTCAGTGTCGTATCTTTTTGCCTCTTCATACCTTCATGGGCGGAGAAAGTGATGGCATCCCACTCCAGTACTCTTGCCTGGAAAATCCCATGGACAGAGGAGCCTGGTAGGCTGTAGTCCATGGGGTAGCGAAAAGTCAGACACTACTGAGCGATTTCACTTTCACTTTTCACTTTCATGCACTGGAGAAGGAAATGGCAACCCACTCCAGTGTTCTTGCCTGGAGAATCCCAGGGATGGTGGAGCCTGGTGGGCTGCTGTCTATGGGGTCACACAGGGTTGGACACAACTGAACCAACTTAGCAGCAGCAGCAGCAGCAGCACCTTCATGAGGTTCTCAAGGCAAGAATGCTTAAGTGGTTTGCCATTCCCTTCTCTAGTGGACCATGTTTTGTCAGAACTCTCCATGACTTGTCCATCTGGGGTGGCCCTACAACAGCATGACTCAGTTTCATTGAATTACATCTTTCTACTTAATTATATATATTTTATATTGTGCCCTCCAGAAGGCATGCCTTGGGAAGAGATAGTGTAGTGTGATAGGGTGGAAGAAGAGTGGTCATCTTGAAATAGTATAAAGCAATTAAAACTGGGGCCTATAAAGAGTTGTATAGGTTATAGGAAAAGTTTAAGTTAAAAAATCAGTTTACAAACTAGTATATAACATAAAATGCAGAGAAATGGTTACTACTCGTGCTTTTTTAAAAATATTTTCACATTTTAAAGTAAAATTTAAAACACATATGACATACACAGTTAGCCAAAAAATAGATGGACAAGACTCTAATCACATTTCTGTTACTTATAACTATAACTCTAGACAAGTTATTTAAGATCTGTGAGTCTTATGATAAATATGAAGAGCTCAGAAATCTGCTGTGAGGATCAAATAGAAAAATGCATATTAAGTACACAGACTAATGTTTGGCAAAGAGAATATTATTCAAATATTTTCATTTCCATCTCCTATTAATACTGCTTTGTGCAAATCTAGTAGTCAAAAAGAATGGAAGACTCCATTAAAATATTTTTGCTATCTAAATAGATCAACGTGTGAAACATGAATATGAATGGCTAAAATTATATTGAAGACTACATGGATAAAGAACAGGACTCTCCAGGAAGGGATCTTGAGGAATCAACTTATGATAACAGTGTCCATGTTTTTTGTTGGTATGATATTGTATTTTGCAGAAAAATGGCTTCCTAAATATGTCAATGCTCTAATTCCCTATTTGCCATAAATAAATTACATTATAAGGCAAAAAGGGCTTTGCAGATATGATTAAGTTAGGGATCTTGAAATGGAAAGATTATCTCAGGTTATACAGGATATGACAGAAAGTTCAGAGTCAGAGAAAGACTGGAAGATCTTATACTGGTTGGCTTTGAAAGAACCACAAGCCATGGAATGCAGCTGACTTCCAGAAACTGAAAACAGCAAGGAAATGGATTCTCCCTAAGAGCCTCAAAAAAAAGCATAGTTCTGGAAGTTTTGGCCACAGCAATCAGAGCAGAAAAAGAAATAAAAGGAATCCAAATTGGAAAAGAAGAAGTAAAACTCTCACTGTTTTCAGATGACATGATCCTCTACATGGAAAACCCTAAAGACTCCACCAGAAAATTACTAGAGCTAATCAATGAATATAGTAAAGTTGCAGGATATAAAATCAACACACAGAAATCCCTTGCATTCCTATACACGAATAATGAGAAAGTAGAAAAAGAAATTAAGGAAACAATTCCATTAACCATTGCAACGAAAAGAATAAAATACTTAGGAATATATCTACCTAAAGAAACTAAAGACCTATATATAGAAAACTATAAAACACTGATGAAAGAAATCAAAGAGGACACAAACAGATGGAGAAATATACCATGTTCATGGATTGGAAGAATCAATATAGTGAAAATGAGTATACTACCCAAAGCAATTTACAAATTCAATGCAATCCCTATCAAGCTACCAGCCACATTTTTCACAGAACTAGAACAAATAATTTCAAGATTTGTATGGAAATACAAAAAACCTCGAATAGCCAAAGCAATCTTGAGAAAGAAGAATGGAACTGGAGGAATCAACTTGCCTGACTTCAGGCTCTACTACAAAGCCACAGTCATCAAGACAGTATGGTACTGGCACAAAGACAGACATATAGATCAACGGAACAAAATAGAAAGCCCAGAGATAAATCCACACACATATGGACACCTTATCTTTGACAAAGGAGGCAAGAATATACAATGGAGTAAAGACAATCTCTTTAACAAGTGGTGCTGGGAAAACTGGTCAACCACTTGTAAAAGAATGAAACTAGATCACTTTCTAACACCGCACACAAAAATAAACTCAAAATGGATTAAAGATCTAAATGTAAGATCAGAAACTATAAAACTCCTAGAGGAGAACATAGGCAAAACACTCTCAGACATAAATCACAGCAGGATCCTCTATGATCCACCTCCCAGAATGCTGGAAATAAAAGCAAAAATAAACAAATGGGATCTAATTAAAATTAAAAGCTTCTGCACAACAAAGGAAAATATAAGCAAGGTGAAAAGACAGCCTTCTGAATGGGAGAAAATAATAGCAAATGAAGCAACTGACAAACAACTAATCTCAAAAATATACAAGCAACTTCTGCAGCTCAACTCCAGAAAAATAAACGACCCTATCAAAAAATGGGCCAAAGAACTAAATAGACATTTCTCCAAAGAAGACATACGGATGGCTAACAAACACATGAAAAGATGCTCAACATCACTCATTATTAGAGAAATGCAAATCAAAACCACAATGAGGTACCACTTCACACCAGTCAGAATGGCTGCGATCCAAAAATCTGCAAGCAATAAATGCTGGAGAGGGTGTGGAGAAAAGGGAACCCTCCTACACTGTTGGTGGGAATGCAAACTAGTACAGCCACTATGGAGAACAGTGTGGAGATTCCTTAAAAAATTGCAAATAGAACTACCTTATGACCCAGCAATCCCACTTCTGGGCATACACACCGAGGAAACCAGAATTGAAAGAGACACATGTACCCCAATGTTCATCGCAGCACTGTTTATAATAGCCAGGACATGGAAACAACCTAGATGTCCATCAGCAGATGAATGGATAAGAAAGCAGTGGTACATATACACAATGGAGTATTACTCAGCTGTTAAAAAGAATTCATTTGAATCAGTTCTGATGAGATGGATGAAACTGGAGCCGATTATACAGAGTGAAGTAAGCCAGAAAGAAAAACACCAATACAGTATACTAACACATATATATGGAATTTAGGAAGATGGCAATGACGACCCTGTATGCAAGACAGGGAAAGAGACACAGATGTGTATAACGGACTTTTGGACTCAGAGGGAGAGGGAGAGGGTGGGATGATTTGGGAGAATGGCATTCTAACATGTATACTATCATGTGAATTGAATCGCCAGTCTATGTCTGACGCAGGATGCAGCATGCTTGGGGCTGGTGCATGGGGATGACCCAGAAAGATGTTAGGGGGAGGGAGGTGGGAGGGGGGTTCATGTTTGGGAATGCATGTAAGAATTAAAGATTTTAAAATTTAAAAAATAAAAAACTAAAAATTAAAAAAAAAAGCAGGCCTGCTGACATCTTGATTTTAAACCCATTTCATACTTGTGACTCCCAAAATTATGAGATAATAAATGTTATTTTTAAAGCACTAAGTTTGTGGTAATTTGTATATACACAGCAAAGCTCAACAACATATTGTATAATTTCCAAGATGAACACGCTGTCACAAACAACTCTTCTCTCACTGAAGGATGCAAAAGGTACAACCTACGCTCTTGCTAGAAGAGTTATTAGTCAGTAGGCACTGTGAAGGCTCCATTATCAAAGTACACATACATTTAGTACTCCCCTTTTCTTGCCCTGACCAGCAGGAGTGAAAGAAGTTGAAACTTTGTACCACCCATGAAGAGTACTGACAGAATTACAGCAAAAAATTTTATTGATGATAGAAAAACAGTAGTATTTGTTTTCCGCTTTAAACATTCCAGTCTTCAATCCTGACTTTCTATAATTGTCCTCATATTTAAAGATCCCGGGGTAAACACAAATTTTCCTTGAGGTGGACTTTGCTTAGTTTTGAAAGTCAAACCCAAGATCTCTTAGATGTTTTTCAACTGCTACAGTTATCACGGAATTAAATTTCAAAATCATAATAAAAAGTTGAGAAGAATTCATGTAAACTGTCTTGAGAATTAAAAAAAACTATCTTGTGAAAAAGATCACTTTCTTGACACCTTAGTGAATATCATGCAACCCCTCTGCAATTAACATTCAGACATCTTTCCCTTGCATATATTCATGAACTTCACACTATACTGAAAATAAATCAAAAGACCTAGAGAAAGTAGATAAAACAGACATTAAAACAAGTTTATACTCACACAAATAAAAACATAAATGAACAGAGAATCAGAATGAATTATTAATAGGCAAATCTGTACTAATAGCCAAGAATCTACTATGGGAAAAAAATCACCACCCCCAATACACATACAAAATACTTAATGAAACTAAGGAGATGGGATAGAGGGCTGCTTTTTTATGGACGTAGAGTTTTTTTAAAAGAAGCATAATGAGATTTCTTCAGAATTAAAGTTAACATAGATCAAGTTTGTTCACTTCATGCTCAGAAACATTATCATGTTAAAAAGACACTGGAAAGCTTAACTTTGTAAAAAGTGACCCGCTTTGAAATTATTCTTAGACTCAAGTTCTCGTCACAATTCCATCCACATAATTATTAAATCCTAAAGCTAAGAGGGACTTCAAGAGGTCATCTAGTTCATTCCCAAGCTGCTCTGGCTCTCAAATAGTCTCAGATAAAACACTACATGGCGATTTAGAAAAGAAACCACTTCAAAGTTAAATATGTAATAACCATTGCAAGAAGAATCTGTATGTATGTTTCTTACTGGTTAAATGAAAATATTAACCCTCCAGGAACTTATTTCAGGTATATATTCAGATTAAAATAAATAAACTTGCAGTAGATACTAGACTGTTTTTGTTCAGGTGCTAAGTCATGTCCTATTCTTTGTGACCCCATGGACTGCAGCAAGCCAGGCTTCCCTGTCCTTCACTGTCTCCTGAAGTTTGCTCAGACTCATGTCCATTGAGTTGGTGATGCCATCCATCTCATCCTCTGCTGCCCTCTTCTCCTGCCCTCAGTCTTTCCCAGCATCAGGGTATTTTCCAATGAGTTGCCTCTTCACATTAGGTAGTCAAAGGACTGGAGCTTCAGCATCAGTTCTTCCAATGAATATTCAGGGTTGATCTGCTTTAGGATTGATTGGTTTGATCTCCTTGCTGTCCAAGGGACTCTCAAGTCTTCTGCAGCACCACAATTTCAAAGCATCAGTTCTTCAGCACTCAGCCTTCTTTATGGTACAGCTCTCACATACGTACACGATTACTGGAAAAACCACAGTTATGACTATAGCGACCTTTGTTGGCAAAGTCATGTCTCTGCTTTTCTTATACACTGTCTAGGTGGGTCACAGCTTTTCTTTCAAGGAGCAAGCATCTTTTAATTTCGTGGCTGCAGTAACCATCCACAGTGATTTTGGAGCTGAAGAAAAGAAAATCTGTCACTCTTTCCATTGTTTCCCCATCTATGTGCCATGAAGCAATGGGACCAGAAGCCATGATCTTCATTTTTTGAATGTTGAGTTTTATGTCAGCTACTTCACTCTCCTCTTTCACCTTTACCAAGAGGCTCTTTAGTTCCTCTTTTCTTTCTGCCATTAGAGAGGTATCATCTGCATATCTGAGATTGTTGATATTTCTCCTGGAAATCTTGATTCTTGCCTGTGATTTATCCAGACTGGCATTTTGCATAATGTACTCTGCTTAGAAATTAAATAAGCAGGGTGACAATATACAGTCTTGATGCATTCTTTTTGCAATTTTGAACCAGTCTGTCATTCCAAGTCAGGTTCTAACTATTGCTTCTTGACCTGCATACAGGTTTCTCAGGAGGCAGGTAAGGTGGTCTGGTATCCCCATCTCCTTAAGAATGTTCCATAGTTTGTTGTGATCCACACAGTTAAAGCCTCTTCATTCTTTCTGGAGCTATTTCTTTGCTCTCTCCCAGTAGCTTATCAGGCACCTTCCAGCCTAGGGCGTTATCTCCTGGTGTCATAGCTTTTTGCCTTTTCATACTGTTCATGGGCTTTTCGAGGCCAGAATACTGGAGTGGTTTGCCATTCTCTTCTCCAGAGGTACTAGATGGCTTACCAATAAAATATTGCATATATAGTAGTTATCATGGAGTTCATATATGTTAACTTATATCTATCAATATATATACTTGTTTTAAACTGATATTTAAGTTCAAAGACATTCTAAAAGATCTATTATTTTTTATTCCCCCTACATGTTTTCTATTTTTGATGTCCTATCTTACATCTTTATGCCTATCCCTTAGCTGTTTACTTTAGTTATACTTAATTTTATCATTTTTGTCTTTTAACTTTTTAAAAATTCTGTTTAAAAAAATACTTATTTGGCTGCATTGGGCCTTAGCTGTGGCATGCAGGATCTTTGATGCCACGCGCCCAGGGCTCTCCAGTTGCGGCATATGGGATTTGTCACCCCATGACATGTCAGATCTTTGTTCCCTGACCAGGGTCGAACTTGCATCTGAAGGTGAATTCTTAACCACTAGACCATCAAGGAAGTCCCTCTAATAGTTCTACTTTTTGAGATTTGTTTTTTAAACCTTCTTATTTTATACTGGGATATACCTTATTAACAATGTTGTGATAGTTTCAGATGAACAGCAAAGGAACTCAGGCATACATATGTATGTATCCATTCTTCCCCAAACTCTCCTCCCATCCAGGCTGTCATGTAACACTGAGCAGAGTTCCATGTGCTATACAGTAGGTATTTGTTGCTTATCCATTTTAAATACAGCAGTGTGAACATGTCCATCCGAAACTCCCTAATTATCACTTCCTCCCGGCAACCATAAATACGTTCTCTAAGTCTGTCTCTTTCTATTTTTTAAGGAAGTTCTTTCGTATCATTTCTTTTAGATTCGACATATAAGGGATGTCACACAATATTTCTCCTTCTCTACCTAAATTACTTAACTCAGTATGACACTCTCTAGAGTAGGAGGGTTCCTTTCTCTCCACACCTTCTCCAACATTTATTTTTGATGATATTCATACTGCCTGGTATCATTTCTTTACTATTATTCAACTTCTCTATGGCTGTTTCTTAAGCTATAAGATAGGGAAAAAGAGGGGGAGTTCAAGAAATCGGAGAAGGCGATGGCACCCCACTCCAGTACTCTTGCCTAGAAAATCCCATGACGGAGGAGCCTGGTAGGCTGCAGTCCATGGGGTCGTGAAGAGTCGGACACAACTGAGCGACTTCACTTTCACTTTTCACTTTCCACTTTCATACATTGGAGAAGGAAATGGCAAACCACTCCTGTGTTCTTGCCTGGAGAATCCCAGGGATGGCGAAGCCTGGTGGGATGCTGTCTATGGGGTCACACAGAGTCAGACACAACTGAAGCGACTTAGCAGCAGCAGTAGCAGTTCAAGAAATCAACATATAAATGTCCTGGAGCTACTAAGCATTTAATAAAGGTTTGCTCTAAGGCTATCGTGGTAGGTGTTTTATATATCTCTCTTCTTGGGTGAAATGTTTTATCAAGTCCTTAGTCCATTCATTAGGTAAGTTTTAAGGGGCTTTTCTATCAGTATTTATAAGTATTTTAAATATTAACAATATCAGCTCAGTTCAGTTCAGTCACTCAGTCATGTCTGACTCTTTGTGACCCCATGAACTGCAGTATGTCAGGCCTCCCTGTTCATCACAAACTCCCAGAGTTCACCCAAACTCTTGTCCATGGAGTCGGTGATGCCATCCAGCCATCTCATCCTCTGTCGTCCCCTTTTCCTCTTGCCGCCAATCCCTCCCAGCATCAGAGTCTTTGCCAAGGAGTCAACTCTTCGCATGAGGTGGCCAAAATATTGAAGTTTCAGCTTTAGCATCAGTCCTTCCTAAGAACATCCAGGACTGATCTCCTTTAGAATGGACTGGTTGGATTTCTCTGCAGTTCAAGGGACTCTCAAGAGTCTTCTCTAACACCAAAAGCATCAATTTTTTGGCGATCACCTTTCTTCACAGTCCCACTCACAACCATACATGACAACAGGAAAAACCATAGCCTTGACTAGACGGACCTTTGTTGGCAAAGTAATGTCTCTGCTTTTGAATATGCTATCTAGGTTGGTCATAACTTTCCTTCCAAGGAGTTAAGCGTCTTTTAATTTCATGGTTGCAATCACTATCTGCAGTGATTTTGCAGCCCCCACAAAAAAAGCCTGACAGTGTTTTCCACTGTTTCCCCATCTATTTACCATGAAGTGATGGGACCAGACACCATGATCTTCATTTTCTGAATGTTGAGCTTTAAGCCAACTTTTTCACTCTCCTCTTTCACTTTCATCAAGAGGCTTTTTAGCTCCTCTTCACTTTCTGCCATAAGGGTGGTGTCATCTGCATATCTGAGGTTATTGATATTTCTCCCCGCAATCTTGATTCCAGCTTGTGCTTCTTCCAGACCAGCGTTTCTCATGATGTATTCTGCATAGAAGTTAAATAAGCAGGGATACAATATACAGCCTTGATGTACTCCTTTTCCTATTTGGAACCAGTCTGTTGTTCCATGTCCAGTTCTAACTGTTGCTTCCTAACCTACATATAGGTTTCTCAAAAGGCAGGTCAGGTGGTCTGGTATTCCCATCTCTTTAAGAATTTTCCATAGTTTATTGTGATCCACACAGTCAAAGGCTTTGGCATAGTCAATAAAGCAGAAATAGATATTTTTCTGGAACTCTCTTGCCTTTTCCATGATCCAGCAGATGTTGGCCATTTGATCTCTGGTTCCTCTGCTTTTTCTAAAACCAGCTTGAACATCTGGAAGTTCACGGTTCACGTATTGCTGAAGCCTGGCTTGGAGAATTTTGAGCATTACTTTATTAGCATGTGAGATGAGTGCAATTGTGTGGTAGTTTGAGCATTCTTTGGCATTGCCTTTCTTTGGGATTAGAGTGAAAACTGACCTTTTCTAGTCCTGTGGCCACTGCTGAGTTTTCCAAATTTGCTGGCATATTGAGTGCAGCACTTTCACAGCATCATCTTCCAGGATTCAAAACAGCTCAACTAGAACTCCATCACCTCCACTAGCTTTGTTTGTAGTGATGCTTTCTAAGGCCCACTTGACTTCACATTCCAGGATGTCTGGCTCTAGGTGAGTGATCACACCATCATGATTATCTTGGTCATGAAGATATTTTTTGTACAGTTCTTCTGTGTATTCTTGCCACCTCTTCTTAATATCTTCTGCTTCTGTCACGTCCATACCATTTCTGCCCTTTATCGAGCCCATCTTTGCATGAAATGTTCCCTTGGTATCTCTAATTTTCTTGAAGAAATCCCTAGTCTTTTCCATTCTGTTGTTTTCCTCTATTTCTTTGCATTGATCACTGAGGAAGGCTTTCTTATCTCTCCCTGCTATTCTTTGGAACCTTGCATTCAGATGCTTATATCTTTCCTTTTTCCCTTTGCTTTTCACTTCTCTTCTTTTCACAGCTATTTTTAAGGCCTCCCCAGACAGCCTAACCTCTGTCTTATCTGTCCCAGTTAGTGAGAGAGAAGAGATTTAAATGAAATCAATGACATCTGCTAACTTTGTGGGTTCTTCTTATCTAAGTTTAAAAGGTATCTTTCTTTCAGAAGTCTAGCCAAAAATACAATTCTATTGTGTTCTAAATTGTTGTTAAAACCTAATTCTAATTTTGTTGTACACTCTGAAGCCTTGACTTTAGCAGGGAGCAACAGGAGGGGGCAGATGTTAGCTGTGTGTTTGCCATATATGGCCTTCATTATTTTGAGGTATATTCCCTCTATGTCCACTTTCTGGAGAAATTTATCATAAATGGATGCCAAATTTTATCAAAAGCTTTTTCTGCCATCTATTGAGATGATCACATGGTTTTTATTTTCAATTTGTTAATGTGGTATATCACACTGATCGATTTGAATAGTGGAAAATTCTTGCAATTCTGGGTTAAATCTCACTTGATCACGGTATATGATCTTTTTAATATATTGCTGGATTCAGTCTGCTATTAGTTGTTGAGGATTTTTTCATCTATGTTCATCAGTGATACTGAACTCTAATCTTTTTTGTGATATCTTTGTCTGGTTTTAGTATCAGGGTGATGCTGGACTCAAATAGATGAGTTTAGAAGCATTTCTTCCTCTGCAATTTTTTGGAATAGTTTCAGAAGGATAAATGTTAGGTAGAATTCAGCTGTACAGCCATCTGGTTCTAGATTTTTGTTTGCTGGAAAATTTTAAATTACTGACTCAATTTCAGTACTGGTAATTCGTCCATTTATCTTTTCTGTTTGTGCTTGGCTCAGTTTTGGAAGATTATACCTTCAAAAGGCCCCAAATAGCCAAAACAATCTTGAGAAAGAAGAACAAAGCTGGAAGAATTATGCTCCCTGACTTCAGATCATACTCTTTAATACAAAGCTACACCCATCAGAACAGTTTGATACTGGCATTGAAAACAGACACAGATCAATGGAACAGAATAGACAGCCCAGAAACAAACTCACGCACCTATGGTCACCAAAAGGAACCAAGAATATACAATGAAAAAAAGACAGTCTCTTCAATAAACAGTGCTGGGAAAACTAGACAGATACATATAACGAAGTGAAATTAGAACATTCTCTAACACCATACAAAAAACAAAAGTTAAAATGGATTAAAGGTCTAAAGTTAAGGCCAGATACTATAAAATGCCTACAGGAAAATAGAGAACATTCAGGGACATGAATCACAGCAAAAATATTTGTATCCATCTCCTGCTGCTGGTGCTGCTAAGTCACTTCAGTCATGTCTGACTCTATGCGACTCCACAGACAGCAGCCCACCAGGCTTCCCCATCCCTGGGATTCTCCAGGCAAGAACACTGGAGTGGGTTGCCATTTCCTTCTCCAATGCATGAAAGTAAAGAGTGAAAGTGAAGTCGCTCAGTCGTGTCCCACTCTTCGCGACCCCATGGACTGCAGCCTACCAGGCTTCTCCGTCCATGGATTTTCCAGGCAAGAGTACTGGAATGGGGTGCCATTGCCTTTTCTTCCATCTCCTGGAGTATATTAAATAAAAGCAGAAGTAAAGAAATGGGACCTAAGCAAACTTAAAAGCTTTTGCACAGCAAAGGAAATTATCAACAAACTTTAAAGACAACCGACTAAATGGGAGAAAATTTTTGCAAATTATATGACCAATAAGGGGTTAATCCAACATAAATAAACAGTTAATACAGCTCAATATAAAAACAAACAACCCACCCAACTAAAAAGGGGATAAAAAACTGAATTTTACCAAGCAGGAAATGAAGATGGCCACAGGCATACGAAAAGATGCTCAAAATCACTAACATCAGGAAAATGCTAATCAAAACCAAAGCCACAATGAGATATCACCTCACACCTTTATGGCTACTGCTAAAAATAAAACAAATAACAAAGTTGGCAAGGATATGAAGAAAAGAGAACCCTAAAACCCTATTGGTGGGAATGTAAATTGATGTAGCCACCAGGCAAAACAGTATAGAGGTTTATTAAAAAAACTCAATATACAACTACCATATAACTCAGCAATTCCTCTCTTGGGTATATATATCTGAAAAAAACAAAAACACTAATTTGAAAAAGTATATGCATAGAATGTTTATGCTGTTGTTCAGTTGCCAAGTCATGTCCAAATCTTTGCAATCCCATGGCTGCAGCACTCCAGGCCTCCCTGTCCCTCACCATCTCCCAGAGTTTGCCCAAGTTCATGTCCATTGACTTGGTGATGCCATCCAACCATCTTATCCTCTGTCGCCTTCTTCTCTTTCTGCCTTCAATCTTTCCCAGCATCAGGGTCTTTTCCAATGAGTCAGCTCTTTGCATCAGATGGCCTAAGTACTGAAACTTCGGGATCACCATCAGTCCTTTCAATGAATATTCAGGGTTAATATCCTTCAGGATTGACTGGTTTGATCTCCTTGCTGTCCATGGGACTCTCAAGAGTCTTCTTCAGCACCACGGTTCAAAAGCATCAATTATTCGATTTTTTATGGTCCAATTCTCACATCTGTATATGATTACAGGAAAGACCACAACCACAACTATACAGACCATTAATAGCAAAATGATGTCTTTGCTTTTTAATACACTGTCTAGGTTTGTCATGGGCTTTCCTGGTGAGTCAGTAGTAAAGAATATGCCTGCAAGGCATGAGACGCAGGTTCGATCCCTGGATGGGGAAGACCTTCTGGAGGAGGGCAAGGCAACCCACTCCACTATTCTTGCCTAGAGAATGCCATTGACAAAGGAGCCTGGTGAGATATGGTCCACTGGGTGACAAAGAGTCAGACACAAATGAAGCAACTGAGCACTGTTTGTCATAGCTTTCCTTCCAAGAAGCAATCGTCTTCTAATTCCATGACTGCAGTCACCATACACAGGGATTCTAGAGCCCAAGATGAAATCTTTCACTGCTTCCACCTTTTCCCTTCAATTTGCAATGAAGAGATGGGACCGAATGCCATTTTAGTTATTTTAATATTGAGTTTTAAGCCGGCTTTTCCACTCTCTTCTTTCACCCTCATCAAGAGGCTCTTTAGTTCCACTCACTTTCTGCCATTTGAGCAGTATCATCTGCATATCTGAGGTTGTTGATATTGCTCATGGCAACCCTCGATTCCACCTTGTAAGTCATCCAGCCCAGCATCTTACATGATGTACTAAGCTAAGCACATCATATATAAGCTAAATAAACAGGGTGACAATAAACAGTCTCGTTGTGCTCCTTCCTCAATTTTGAACCAGTCCATTGTTCCATATAAAGTCCTAACTGTTGCTTCTTGACCTTCATACAGGTTTCGCAGGAGACAAGTAAGATGATCTGATATTCCCATCTCTTTAAGAATTTTCCACAGTTTGTTATGATCCACACAGTCAAAGTCTCTAGCATAGTTAATGAAACAGAAGTAGATGTTTTTCTGGAAATCCCTTGCTTTCTCTATGATCCAGTGAAAATTGGCAATTTTATCTCTGGTTCCTCTGCCTTTTCTAAACCCAGTTTGTACATCTTGGAAGTTCTTGTTTCACATAATGCTGAAGCCTAGCCTGAAGGATTTTGAGCATAACTTTACTAGCATGGAAAGTGAGTCCAAGTGTCCAGTAGTTTGAACATTCTTTAGCACTTCCTTCTTGGGAACCGGGATATTGATTGACCTTTTCCAGTCCTGTGGCTACTGTTAGGTTTTCTAAATTTGCTGACATATCGAGTGCAGCACTTTAACAGCATCATCTTTTAGGATTTTAAACAGCTCTGCTGGAATTCCATTACCTCTACTAGCTTTATTGGCAGCAGTGCTTCCTAATGCCCTTTTGACTTCACACTCCAGGATGTCTGGCTCTAGGTGAGTGATCATACCATTGTGGTTATTCAGGTAATTAAGTGTCAGGAACCGCGTTTGGCATTACTGACAAAATGGAGGCACAGCCCCAACCCCCCTCTCTTTGTCCCTCTCTTTGACCCGGGATGAAGGAGTTAGGCCTTGTAACGCTGACTTGTTTTTTCCTTTCCTCGGCTGAATTGACTGAAAAGAATATTAAGGTGCTTATTGTTCTTGAGAGGAGCATGAGAAGGCACAAAGCCTTCTGCAGCTGTGCTCAGAGAATAATTCATAAAGTTAATCACTGACATTTGATCAAGGACTTTTGCAGAAGAGTGTTCCAGGGTGAGCACGTAGGCTGCAGCTTGAGGCCATGGGAGGGATTGCCATCTGAAGCCTATTTGTGAGCAAAGTGTTTTTATGGCAAAGGAGCTTGCTGCATTTAGGGCTTAGTAATAATTAAAATAGTTAGAAGCTAAAGATTTAAGGAATGTTGTAATGTTAGTACATTCTGCTATAGCTCATAGAGATTAGGAACTTTAGCAATATTAATAGCTAGAAGCCCTTTTTAAGAAACAGTGAGCTTAGGATACTAGGGACAAACAGGAGTTAGAAAGATAAGATATAAGCTGAGGTTTGTGGTATGCAGCCCAGACTTAAGCACGAGTTACAGTGTAATCACGAGTTAAAGTAAAACACTACTCTGAGAGAACCGCTGGAGCAGAAACTCTGTTTGAAGGGCAACAATGATTTATGGAGACAATAAATCTGGGTGAGGGGAAATTGAAAATGTCAAACCTCTGACCTAATGCTTTTGTAAAAGTATAAAAAGAATCTTAAGCTTGAAATAAAGTTACACAGTCCAAGAAAATTCAGAGGCTGCATCATACTTGCCGACACCATTCCTCCCTTCGGGTTAAATCCCTGGCTGCTGGAGCTGGACTCGGGCAATAAAGATCTTTGGTGTATAGTTCTTCTGTGTGTTCTTGACATCTCTTCTTGATCTCTTCTGCTTGTTAGGTCTTCACCATTTCTGTCCTTTACTGTGCCCATATTTACATGAAATGTTCTTTTGATATTTCCAATTTTCTTGAAGAGATCTCTGGTCTCCTTCATGGTCACTGCCTTGTCATGCTGAAGGGGCTTGTGTAACTCTATGAAGCTATGAACCATGCCATGCAGGGCCACCCAAGACAGATGGTTTCCACTGGAGAGTTCTGACATAATGTGGTCCACTGAAGGAAGGCGTGACAAACCACCCTAGTATTCTTGCTACGAGAACCCCATGAACTGTGTAAAAAGCCAAATGTTCATCAGTTCATTTCACTCACTCAGCCGTGTCTGACTCTTTGTGACCACATGGACTGCAGCATGCCAGGCTTCCCTGTCCATCACCAACTCCTGGAGCTTGCTCAAACTCAGGTCCATCGAGTTGGTGATGCCATCCAACCATCTCATCCTCTGTCATCCTCTTCTCCTCCTGCCTTCAGTCTTCCCCAGCTTCAGAGTCCTTTTCCAATGAGTCAGTTCTTCACATCAGATGGCCAAAGTACTGGAGTTTCAGCTTCAGCATCAGTCCTTCCAATGAATATTCAGGACTGATTTCCCTTGGGATTGACTGGTTGGAAAATGTTCATAGCAGCATTATTTACAATAGCCAAGATATGAAAGCATCTTAAGTGTCCATCAACAGATGAATGGACAAATATGTTAAAAAGAACAGAATTTTGCTATCTGCAGCAACATGGATGGACTTGGATGGCATTTGGCATTATGGGAATCGAAGTAAGGCAGAAAAGGACAAATACTATATGATATCACTTATACGTGGAATCTAAAAAATGCAACAGACTAATGAATAAAGGGGAAAAGAAGCAGACATACAGATATAGAGAACAAACTGGTGGTTACCAGTACCAATGAGCAGGGGCAATATGGGGTTGGGGAGTTGAAGATACAAACTATCATGTGTAATATAGGCTCAAGGATGTATTGTACAACATGGAAAACACAGCCAATATTTTGTAATAACTGTAAATGGAAAGTAAACTTTTAAAATTGTATTAAATTTCTTTAAAATTTTTTTTATATTTTCTGCAAAAGTTAGCATTTACTATTTTCTTTTTTTTGTTTATTTAATTTAATTAATTAATTTATTTATTTAATTTTAAATCCTTAATTCTTACATGCGTTCCCAAACATGAACCCCCCTCTCACCTCCCTCCCCATAACATCTCTCTGGGTCATCCCCATGCACCAGCCCCAAGCATGCTGTATCCTGCGTTGGACATAGACTGGCGATTCGATTCTTACATGATAGTATACATGTTAGAATGCCATTCTCCCAAATCATCCCACCCTCTCCCTCTCCCTCTGAGTCCAAAAGTCCATTATACACATCTATGTCTTTTTTCCTGTCTTGCATACAGGGTCGTCATTGCCATCTTTCTAAATTCCATATATGTGTTAGTATACTGTATTGGTGTTTTTCTTTCTGGCTTACTTCACTCTGTATAATCGGCTCCAGTTTCATCCATCTCATCAGAACTGATTCAAATGAATTCTTTTTAACGGCTGAGTAATACTCCATTGTGTATATGTACCACTGCTTTCTTATCCATTCATCTGCTGATGGACATCTAGGTTGTTTCCATGTCCTGGCTATTATAAACAGTGCTGCGATGAACATTGGGGTACATGTGTCTCTTTCAATTCTGGTTTCCT
The DNA here is from genome assembly GCF_042477335.2 of Ovis canadensis. Taxonomy (NCBI): domain Eukaryota; kingdom Metazoa; phylum Chordata; class Mammalia; order Artiodactyla; family Bovidae; genus Ovis; species Ovis canadensis. The sequence continues at coordinate 23,929,953 of NC_091259.1, read as the reverse complement.
CGGTGTGTATGCCCAGCAGTGGGATTGCTGGGTCATAAGGTAGTTCTATTTGCAATTTTTTAAGGAATCTCCACACTGTTCTCCATAGTGGCTGTACTAGTTTGCATTCCCACCAACAGTGTAGGAGGGTTCCCTTTTCTCCACACCCTCTCCAGCATTTATTGCTTGCAGATTTTTGGATCACAGCCATTCTGACTGGTGTGAAGTGGTACCTCATTGTGGTTTTGATTTGCATTTCTCTAATAATGAGTGATGTTGAGCATCTTTTCATGTGTTTGTTAGCCATCCATATGTCTTCTTTGGAGAAATGTCTATTTAGTTCTTTGGCCCATTTTTTGATTGGGTCGTTTATTTTCCTGGAATTGAGTTGCATTAAGTTGCTTGTATATTTTTGAGATTAGTTGTTTGTCAGTTGCTTCATTTGCTATTATTTTCTCCCATTCAGAAGGCTGTCTTTTCACCTTGCTTATAGTTTCCTTTGTTGTGCAGAAGCTTTTAATTTGAATTAGATCCCATTTGTTTATTTTTGCTTTTATTTCCAGCATTCTGGGAGGTGGATCATAGAGGATCCTGCTGTGATTTATGTCTGAGAGTGTTTTGCCTATGTTCTCCTCTAGGAGTTTATAGTTTCTGGTCTTACATTTAGATCTTTAATCCATTTTGAGTTTATTTTTGTGCGCGGTATTAGAAAGTGATCTAGTTTCATTCTTTTACAAGTGGTTGACCAGTTTTCCCAGCACCACTTGTTAAAGAGATTGTCTTTACTCCACTGTATAGTCTTGCCTCCTTTGTCAAAGATAAGGTGTCCATATGTGTGTGGATTTATCTCTGGGCTTTCTATTTTGTTCCATTGATCTATATGTCTGTCTTTGTGCCAGTACCATACTGTTTTGATGACTGTGGCTTTGTAGTAGAGCCTGAAGTCAGGCAAGTTGATTCCTCCAGTTCCATTCTTCTTTCTCAAGATTGCTTTGGCTATTCGAGGTTTTTTGTATTTCCATACAAATCTTGAAATTATTTGTTCTAGTTCTGTGAAAAATATGGCTGGTAGCTTGATAGGGATTGCACTGAATTTGTAAATTGCTTTGGATAGTATACTCATTTTCACTATATTGATTCTTCCGATCCATGAACATGGTATATTTCTCCATCTATTAGTGTCCTCTTTGATTTCTTTCATCAGTGTTTTATAGTTTTCTATATATAGGTCTTTAGTTTCTTTAGGTAGATATATTCCTAAGTATTTTATTCTTTTCGTTGCAATGGTGAATGGAATTGTTTCCTTAATTTCTTTTTCTACTTTCTCATTATTCGTGTATAGGAATGCAAGGGATTTCTGTGTGTTGATTTTATATCCTGCAAATTTACTATATTCATTGATTAGCTCTAGTAATTTTCTGGTGGAGTCTTTAGGGTTTTCCATGTAGAGGATCATGTCATCTGCAAACAGTGAGACTTTTACTTCTTCTTTCCAATTTGGATTCCTTTTATTTCTTTTTCTGCTCTGATTGCTGTGGCCAAAACTTCCAGAACTATGTTGAATAGTAGCGGTGAAAGTGGGCACCCTTGTCTTGTTCCTGACTCTCTTAAATTTTTAAAAAGAGAAAAGACTTCTAAATGGTTTTACTTTTGAATTAAAACTGTCTCCAATAATGCAGATTTCAATCTTTTGTCTGGGATATAATAAAGGTAATAAAGGATATAAAAAAGGAGATTCTATTAGTCACATGTATCAGGAGTCTGGATTTCCAAAAGAAATGTGATAGAAATATTCTAGTGATATCTTCTATAATAAGGGTCAGCAAAATTTTAAAAACTTATAAAAAACTTTTTAAAACCTATAATAAAAGTTTTAACTTAAATAAAAATAATTTGGGCATTGCACATCATAAACTTTTTATTGTAACTCTCAATTCTGCCCTTGTAGCATGAAAGCAGCCAAAGACAGTACTCATAAAAGGATGTATCTATGTTACTATAAAACTTCATTCACACAAACAAGCAGCAGGCTGGATTTAGTACAAAGAATGCAGTTGCCAACTCTTGCACCAGAATATAAGCTACAAAAAGTCTTTGCTCTGCTTCATTATGTATAAATGTACCTAGAACACTGCCTGGTAAATAGCAGGCATTCAAATATACATTCACATAATACTCTTTTCATGGAAAAAGAAAAAGAAATCTATAGTTCTATTATATATCTAGTCCATTTAATGTGTATTTCTAGAAAAGAAGGAGGTCACTACAGAAGTACTCACCTTAAGTTTTACTTCAATTTAAAACGACTTGAAAATCAAGATTAAACTATGGAGCATGGTTAGTAAGGTCTCTAAAAAAAAAAAGGTATTCATAATCTAACTCAACTACTATTTTAAAGGAACATAACAGTAGACCTATGTATAGGCACCCTCTCCCCACAAAAAAGGAGCGAGAAATAGAGTTTTAAATTCAAAACAGGATCTTTAGGAGAGACCAATGTTTTTCTCATTACAAATTCAGTAACAAGAAAGCATCTTTCCTCACTTGTCCCACAGAGGCTGACAATCTCATAAGAAGAACTTTCATGGCTGAGAATCTCATAAGAAGAATTTTCACGGCAGTCTTATGGCTGTCATAACCACTTATAAGGACTACTGCAGAGGGCCGGAAAATCAGGAATAAATATTCATATAAGCCATTAGACAAATAAGGATTTGCTAGACCAGGTAAGATGAAAATGATTTCTTCTTCATTTATAGAATTATATGTACTTCACCTTTGGTCACTGAGCCAAATGGTCTCTTTCTCAAATAAGATATGGAAATTACAAAGATTCTAACAGTAGGGTTATTTCTTTTATTAAGAAAAAGTAATACTTACAGACTTTCTGATGTCTTTTGAAGAGAGATCAATCAATTTCTTGTTTATAGACCATTCTTCATCAGATTCCATTATGGCTTTCTAAGAAATAGCCATTTGTTAATGAAAATATACAAGTAAATACAAAGAGGCAGCTTAAAAATAAAGTAATACGGTGAATTAGCTATAGGGTATACTATACATGTTAGGTCATTATTTTTAATAAATTAACCCTTTAATTTCTGTTACTTAAAATTGGAATTTCTTGATTTCATACAAGTCTGCTCTTCACCCAAATTGATTCTATATTGCTCATTCTATACTCCTGTACATAAAAATTCACAAATTTCCTACTCCATTCATAGCATGTGTGCATGCTTACTTAGCCTTTCAGCTGTGTCTGACTCTTTGTGACCCCATGGACTGTAGCTTGACAGGCTCCTCTGTCCATGAGATTACCCCAGCAAGAATACTGGAGTGGCTTCTATTTCCTCCTCCAGGGGATCTTCCCAAACCAGCGATCAAATCCATGTCTCCTGCATCTCCTGCATTGGGAGGCAGATTTGTTTTTGTTTTTTTAATTGGAGGCTAATTACTTTACAAGAATACAAGTAAATTAATGCAAAAAAGAAATGCAAAAAAAGCAAAATGGCTGTCTGAGGAAGCCTTACAAATAGCTGTGAAAAGAGGAGAAGCAGAAAGCAAAAGAGAAAAGGAAAGCTATACCCATTTGAATGCAGAGTTCCAAAGAATAGCAAGGAGAGATAAGAAAGCCTTCCTCAGTGATCCCTGCAAAGAAATAGAGGAAAGCAATAAAATGGGAAAGACTAGAGATCTCTTACAAGAAAATTAGAGATACCAAGGGAACATTTCATGCAAAGATGGGCTCAATAAAGGACAGAAATGGTATGGACCTAACAGAAGCAGAAGATATTAAGAAGAGGTGGCAAGAATATACAGAAGAACTGTATAAAAAAGATCTTCACGACCCAAATAATCACGATGGTGTGATCACTCACCTAGAGTCAGACATCCTGGAATGCGAAGTCAAATGGGCCTTAGGAAGCATCACTACAAACAAAGCTAGAGGAGGCAATGGAATTCCAGTTGAGCTATTTCAAATCCTGAAAGATGATGCTGTGAAAGTGCTACACTCAATATGCCAGCAATTTTGGAAAACTCAACAGTGGCCACAGGACTGGAAAAGAAGCCCAATCCCAAAGAAAGACAATGCCAAAGAATGCTCAAACTACCGCACAATTGTACTCATCTCACACGCTAGTAAAGTAATGCTCAAAATTCTCCAAACCAGGCTTCAGCAATACGTGAGCCATGAACTTCCAGATGTTTAAGCTGGTTTTAGAAAAGGCAGAGTAACCAAAGATCAGATTGCCAACTGATATAATCAAAAAAACAAGAGAGTTTCAGAAAAGCATCTATTTCTGCTTTATTGACTATGCCAAAGCCTTTGACTGTGTGGTTCACAATAAAGTGTGGAAAATTCTGAAGGAGATGGGAATACCAGACCTCCTGACCTGCCTCTTGAGAAATCTGTATGCAGGTCAGGAAGCAACAGTTAGAACTGGACATGGAACTGGTTCCAAATAGGAAAAGGAGTACATCAAGGCGATATATTGTCACCTGCTTATTTAACTTCTATGCAGAGTACATCATGAAAAATGCTGGGCTGGTAAAGCACAAGATGGAATCAAGATTGCTGGGAAAAATATCAATAACCTCAGATATGCAGATGACACCACCCTTACATCAGAAAGCAAAGAACTAAAGAGCCTCTTGATGAAAGTAATAGAGGAGAGTGAAAAATTTGGCTTAAAACTCAACATTTGGGAAACTAAGATCATGGCATCCGATCCCATCACTTCATGGAAAATAGATAGGGAAACAATGGACAGTGACAGATTTTATTTTCTGGGGCTCCAAAATCCCTGCAGATGGTTACTGCAGCTATGAAATTAAAAGATGTTTACTCCTTGGAAGGAAAGTTATGACCAATGTAGACAGCATATTAAAAAACAGAAACATTAGCTTGCCACCAAAGGTCTGTCTAGTCAAGGCTATGGTTTTTCCAGTAGACATGTATGGATGTGAGAGGTGGACTATAAAGAAAGCTGAGCACAGAAGAAGTAATGCTTTGGAACTGTAGTGTTGGAGAAGACTCTTGAGAGTCCCTTGGACTGCAAAGAGATCCAACCAGTCCATCCTAAAGGAAATCAGTTCTGAATACTCATTGGAAGGACTGATGCTGAAGCTGAAACTCCAATACTCTGGCCACCTGATGCGAAGAACTGACTCATCTGAAAGAACCCTGATGCTGTGAAAGATTGAAGGCGGGAGGACAAGGGGACTACAGAGGATAAGATGGTTGGATGGCATCACCGACTTGATTGACATGAGTTTGAATAAACTCCAGGAGTTGGTGATGGACAGGGAGGCCTGGCATGCTGCAGTCCATGGTGTTGCAAAGAGTCGGACACGATGGAATGACTGAACTGAACTGAACTGAATTACAATATTGTGGTGGTTTTTTGCCATACATTGACATGAATCAGCCATGGCTGGACATGTGTCCCCCGGTCTCAAACCCCCTCCCAAAACCCTCCCTGTTCCATCCCTCTGGGTTGTCCCAGTACACCATCTTTGAGTGCCCTATTTTATGCCTCAAACTTGGACTGGTCATCTATTTCACATTTGTTAATATACATGTTTCAATGCTATTCTTTCAAATCATCCCACCCTCATGGCAGGTAGATTCTTTACCACTGAGCACCCTGGGAAGCCCACTCCATTCAGAGACATCAACTCAAATAAATTCAATTTGCTTTATTGCTCTTCTTTGAAATACAAGAAGTTATTTATGTGCTTTCTGGTAACCAAATACTTGAACTATTTCTGGTTACAGAAAAAAGGAGCAAAATTGTATGGGGAAAAAAAGACATAGAAATGGAATTATACGACTTATCTAAGCTAATCAATATGACTAACATGTATTGCAAAAAATATGTAATAGAAAGAAGCACTAGGGTGATAAGTATAAAATATTCTCATTTTTATATAACATCACTATAATGAAGCAAATTTAAATGTGAAATTAATATTCAAATAAGCACAATATACTGCTACTCCCTATTTAAAAGACATGTGTTTCTTGTGTTGATACTATAATGTAGTACATTTGATAGAAAACTGAAGCCAGATCAAATAAATACATCTTTAATGATCATATAAGAGTTAGTACAGAAAAGTGATATATCATTCTTCTAAAAGATGACACTTCTATCACCCACCACTGAGCAACAGTACCTGCTTATGTTGTGCCCTATATACTTCAATACTTACGTTCATAATCTAGTACTCTACTGAGGAAGTGTAAGAGAAAAAGAAAAGATACTGAAGAAAAGCATAATAATCTCTTTCTCAATTTATTCTGTTTAATACAGGACTGATATGGAGTTGCAGATTATCTGGCTTGTCTGTATTTTAATAGTATGACATTTCAAAGCAAATAATCAGATTGGTTTTCAAAATTTCTACAGGAAAAGTAGATTTCACCACCTCATCAACCTTAATAGGTTTCATAATTCTTTTTTAAAAATAATCCTTTTTACTGGGATTTGTAGTCCATATTAATCAACTTTACAATCCTACACTGTCTAAACTTTGCAAGTTTCTATATCACCTCAACAAAACATTATCTTTTTAAAATGTAGATGTTACTATTCCATATATAGTTCTACATTTACAAATTTATATTAGTCCATAAATTATACTGCACTCAGGTCAGTATTAAAGAAAGGTTATTTAGCCTAACCTGCCTGAACATTATGGGCTTTCCTAGTGGCTCCATGGTAAAGAAACCAGCTGGCTAAGCAAGAGACCCAGATTTGATCCCTGGGTCAGGAAGACACCTGGAGAAGGAAATGACAACACACTCCTGGGAAATCCCATTGACAGAGAAGCCTGGCAGGCTATAGTCCATGGGGTCACAAAACAGTCAGACATGGCTTAGCGACTGAGCACACACGGATGCATGCTCGAACATTAAAATGAAACCTAATTGTTTAAGAACTCTAATCATTTATTGAAATCTTCAAAAATGCATGGTAAGGTTAGATTTTGGTTTCTTTTTACAAACAGCATGATGAAATATTAAATACTAAGACTTACAGCAATAACTTATCTCAGCAATTGTAATTTGTACTGTTTGCATATAACCATCTCTGACTCTGATGAACTTCAATGTTAAGTTTTCTAGAGTTATGACTATAATTTTAAACTTGAAAGTACTTCAAGGTAAAACTCTGATTTTTCATTTGAGAAATTAACATAGAAGTTATTAATTACTATTTGATAGTATATTCACACTTATAAATAAGCATGCTTTTAAAGGTCAAAATTTCAAATTTCTTTCTTCAAAAATTTAAACAGCCGAATCTTTTGTGCTTTAAATCATTTTTTAATGATATAAAATTTGATAAGTATGAGTGAAGTCGCTCAGTTGTGCCCAACTCTCTGCGACCCCATGGACAGTAGCCTGCACCAAGCTCCTCCGTCCATGGGATTTTCAAGGCAAGAGTCCTGGAGTGGGTTGTCATTTCCTTCTCCAGGGAATCTTCCAAACCCAGGGATCGAACCCAGGTCTCTCACACTGTAGACAGATGCTTTACCATCTGAGCCACCAGGGAAGAAAAATATCAGAATAAATATAACTATTCATAAAACCATAATACAGTAAAAAATAAATATGTATGTAAAGACTTATAAATACCTTAAAATAGATGGGAGCCATATCACCCACTTCCTTTGGGAGAGGAATACATTCATAAACCATATGGTACTGTTTCTTCATGTTCATATTTGTTTCTAAAAAGATACAGTCCAATCCTTTATCTTCAAACATTTTCACCAACGATTTTCTAAACATCTGAAGAAAGCAAAATGCTAGGTAAATAAAGCAATGATAGGAGATTCAAAATATGAAAACAATAAAAAGTGTAGCAAATTATTTTAAAATAAAAAAGAAATATTAAACAATGTTGGAATTCTATAATATCTTACAGTTACCTTACTTTCTAAATCTACCACATTTCACATAGCTAAGCAACATTTTTTTTTACCTGAAACTCACTCTGCTCAGTATTATGTATATATCACAAACAGTTTCAGTAAACTAAGAAAAGGAAGTGATAAAATCAAAACTACGTGGTAAATTACATACAACTAACAGTAAAATCACTTTTCCAGTGGTCATGTATGGATGTGAGAGTTGGACTGTGAAGAAAGCTGAGTGCTGAAGAATTGATGTTTTTGACTTGTGGTATTGGAGAAGGCTCTTGAGAGTTCCTTGGACTGCAAGGAGATCCAACCAGTCCATTCTAAAGGAGATCGGTCCTGCGTGTTCTCTGGAAGTAATGATGCTAAAGCTGAAACTCCAGTACTTTGGCCACCTCATGCGAAGAGCTGACTCATCAGAAAAGACTCTGATGCTGAGGGATTGGGGGCAGGAGGAAAAGGGGATGAAAGAGGATGAGATGGCTGGATGGCATCACTGACTCGATCCACGTGAGTTTGAGTGAACTCCAGGAGCTGGTGATGGACAGGGAGGCCTGGCGTGCTGCGATTCATGGGGTCTCAAAGAGACGGACACGACTGAGCAACTGAACTGAACTGAACAGTAAAATCATACAAAAACAACCAAAAACCAAAAGTAAGTACTCTGAGCAGGTAGGCATCCCTGAAAGTTCAGTGAGACAAGCAGAATTCACTTCCAGTTGTTTTTCTGACCTCAAAGTAACTTCATTCGCTGGTTCCCTTTGTATGTGTCCTACAAGGAGATCCAACCAGTCCATTCTGACGGAGATCAGCCCTGGGATTTCTTTGGAGGGAATGATGCTGAAGCTGAAACTCCAGTACTTTGGCCACCTCATGCGAAGAGTTGACTCATTGGAAAAAACTCTGATACTGGAAGGGATTGGGGGCAGGAGGAGAAGGGGATGACGGAGGATGAGATGGCTGGATGGCATCACTGACTCAATGGACATGAGTCTAAGTGAATGCTGGGAGTTGGTGATGGACAGGGAGGCCTGGCGAGCTGCGATTCATGGGGTCGAAAAGAGTTGGACACGACTGAGCGACTGAACTGAACTGAACCCTTCACTTGCAAATTTTCATTCAGCATAATTTCCTCAAGATTCAACCAGGTTATGTTAAGACCCTGCCTTATTACTGCCATGTGGAGACAGCAGTTCAGGTTTGCCATTCAAGCCTCTCTTGACATCCAAAACAGAGAAAGGATACAAATTACTGCTGGGTAGGGAGTGGGAATTCTAGATTCCCATGAGGTCTCCTCTGACTATTTAATACTGATCCTTCATCACTATTCTATTTTCCACTTCACTCTTTTTATATATAAACAAGAGCAAGTAGGGGGAAAAAATCAAATAATGGTAATTTAACATGAACTAAAATGTTACCTAAGAAGCAACAGATAGAGGAGTCACTATGCCTTCCTAACCACAGCTAAGTATAAGTTCAGCATAGTCTCTTTACTTCAGATAATTTGCTGCTGAAGTCTTAGCTAATACCTATGATCTCATGGTAGGTGACTGTCAGCTAAATCATTATAGATGATTATAGACAATTGGTTCACCTTTTTAAAATTGTCTGACTTTGTTATTATACTTTCTAAAATCACATTAATGGTGACAATGTACATACAATATAGTTAAATTATGATAAAAATAATAATAAAATATAGGTATAAATATCTATATGATAAAATCGATCATTTAAGTTTTATACTTCCCATGCCTCCAATCTGTTATCTGTATATAAAAATGCTTCCCCCTAAAGGCTGTGTTCACTAAATTGTATCATTTTTTTCTTCTCGAGCAAACAAGAAGTCTAAACTTCCCTGTATCTCTGGGACTTAAGTGGGGCTATGTTTAGTTCTGGGTAATGTATATGGAAATGATGTGTTGAAAGAGTTATCAAAAGTTATCAAAAAGGTGTCTTCTCACGTCTATTTTCTTCAAACCAAGGGTCTGAAAGAGAAGAATTGCACCACAGGAGAAGCTAATCATGGAAGAAATCTGAATGCCTGAATTATTTCTTGAAGGCAGTCTTCCACAATGGATGATGATATAAGAAATTAGCTGTCTCAACGTATTGTGAATTAGGTGCTGTTTGCAACAACAGTGAAGAAGACACCAGTGATATAACTCAAACTGTTTCAGACAAATCAGAAAATGACAACAGATAACTCTATTATCCCATTCAATTATATCCCAGATAGTTATCTTCACATGTCTAATAATACATATACAAAAAAAACAGCCAAATGGAAAGTATGTTTGGCTTTATAATATAATTTTAAAGATTGTCTTTATTTTGTTAACTTAGCATATTTGTGAATTTTTATTTATTATGCATATTTTCAATTAACTGTTATATATTGAATAATCACTTAGTTCTGCGGTGAGAATTTTATAACATTAGAAAGAGGAAAATAATTACTAGAATGGAACTATATACCTGAAGACCAATTTTTTTTAAAAATGAAAAAGTGGATTAAATACAACAGCAACAACAATAAAAATTTAGATACTCTAAAGATTACCTAATAAATTCTTTACTTCAGATTTTTTCATAAGTCTTTTCTGGTTTAACTGTTGGATGACTGTTCTAGTGTCTATCTGGACAACAGCAAATAAGATAGACTTAAGATATCATGGGTTACGAATGAAACCTTAAAATCACTAAACTAGTAGTGATGCAAAAATAGTTCAATATTATAAAATGTATAAACATCATACCATTAGCCTCAAGGAGGACACACACATACTTTTATGTACTTCTCATATATACATATATATAAAGACTTAAAAATATTAGTTTAATGGTATAATTTCAGGTTCAGTTCAGTTCAGTTGCACAGTCGAGTCTGACTCTCTGTGACCCCATGAACTGCAGCCTGCCAGGATTCCCTGTCCATCACCAGCTCCTGCAACTTGCTCAAACTCATGTCAATCGAGTCAGTGACGCCATCCAATCATCTCATTCTCCGTCATCCCCTTCTCCTCCTGCCTTCAATCTTTCCCAGCATCAGGGTCTTTTCCAATGAGTCAGTTCTTTGCATCAGGTGGCCAAAGTACTGGAGTTTCAGCTTTAGCATTAGTCCTTCCAATGAATATTCAGGACAGCTTTCCTTTAGAATGGACTGGTTAGATCTCCTTGCAGTCCAAGAGACTGTCAAGAGTCTTCTCCAACACCACAGTTTAAAAGCATCACTTCTTCTGTGCTCAGCTTTCTTTATGGTCCAACTCTCACATCCATACATAATTACCGGAAAAACCATACCTTTGACTATATGGACTTTAACTATTACTTTGTCGGCAAAGTAACATCTCTGCTTTTTAATATGCTGTCTAGGTTTGTCATGGCTTTTCTTCCAAGGAGTGTCTTTTAATTTCATGGCTGCAGTCACCATCTGCAGTGATTTGGGAGCCCAAGAAAATAAAGTTTGTCACTGTTCCCATTGTCTCCCCATCTATTTGCCATGAAATGATGGGACCAGATGCCATGATCTTAGTTTTTTGAATGTTGAGTTTTAAGGCAGCTTTTTCACTCTCCTCGTTCACTTTCATCAGGAGGCTCTTTAGTTCTCCTTCCCTTTATGCCATAAAGGTGTCATCTGAATATCTGAAGTTATTGATACTTCTCCCAGCAGTCTTGATTCCATCTCATGGTTCATCCAGACTAGCATTTCTCCTGATGTATTATGCATATAAATTAAATAAGCAGGATGACAATAGATGGCCTTGACATACTCCTTTCCCAAAATTGAGCCAGTCCTTTTTTCCATGTCAGGTTCCAACTGTTGCTTCTTGACCTGCATATAGGTTTCACAGGAGGCAGTAAGGTGGGCTGGTATTCCCATCTCCTTAAGAATTTTCCAAAGTTTGTTGTAATCCACACAGACAAAAGCTTTAGCATAGTCTATGAAGTAAAAGTAGATGTTTTTCTGAAATTCTCTTGCTTTTCCTATAATCCAATGGATGTTGGCAATTTGATCTCTGGTTCCTCTGCCTTTTCTAAATCCAGCTTCAACATCTGGGAGTTCTCAATTCATGTACTGTGAAGCCTGGCTTGGAGAATTTTGAGCATTACTTTGTTAGTATGTGAAATGAATGCAACTGTGCAGTAGTTTGAACATTCTTTTGCATTGCCCTTCTTTGGGGCTTGAATGAAAACACCTTTTACAGTCCTGTGGCCATGCTGACTTTTCCATATTTGCTGGCATACTGAATTTAGCACTTTAATACATCATCTTTTAGGATCTGAAATAGCTCAGCTGGAATTCCATTACCTCCACTAGCTTCTTTCGCAGTGATGCTTCCTAAGGCTCACTTGACTTCACTCCAAGACACCTGGCTCTAGCTGAGTGATCATACTATTGTGGTTATCTGGATCATGAAAATCTTTCTTGTACAGTTCTTCTGTGTATTCTTGCAACTTCTTAATATCTTCTGCTTCTGTTAGTTCCAAACCATTTCTGTCCTTTATTGTGCCCATTTGTGCATGAAATGTTCCCTTGGTTATCTTAAAGTTTCTTGAAGAGATCTCTAGTCTTTCCCATTCTGTTGTGTTCCTGTTTCTTTGCATTGTCACTTAGGAAGGTGAACAATATCCCCCCTTGCTAGTCTTTGGAACTCTGCATTCAGATGGGTCTATCTTTCCTTTTTGCCTTTGCTTTTTGCTTCTCTTCTTTTCTCAGCTCTTTGTAAGGCCTCCTCAGACGATCATTTTCCTTTTTGCATTTCTTTTTCTTGGGAATGGTCTTGATCACCATCTCTTGTCCAATGTTACCTCTGTCCATAATTTTTAAGACACTCTGTCTATCAGATCTAATTCCTTGAATCTATTTATCACTTCCACTGAATAAAGGTAAGGGATTTGATTTAGGTCATATCTGAATGGCCTAATGGTTTTCCCTGCTTTCTTCAAGCCTGAATTTTGCAGTAAGTTCATGGTCTGAGTCACGGTCAGCTCCCGATCTTGTTTTTGATGACTATGTAGAGATTCTCCATCTTTGACTGCAAAGAATATAATCGGTCTGATTTTGCTATTGACCATCTGGTGATCTCCATGTGTAGAAAGGTCTCTTGTGTTGATGGACGAGGGTGTGTGCTATGACTAGTGTGTTCTCCTGGCAAAACTCTGTTAGCCTTTGCTCTGCTTCCTTTTCTACTCTAAGGCCAAACTTGTCTGTTACTCCAGGTTATCTCTTGACCTCTTATTTTTGCATTCCAGTCCCCTATGATGAAAAGGACATCTCTTTGTGGTGTTAATTCCAGGAGGTCTTGTAGGTCTTTATAGAACCATTCAACTTCAGCTTTTTTACAATTACTGGTCTGGCCATAGACTTGGGTTACTGTGATATTGAATGGTATGCCTTGGTAATGAACAGAGATCATTCTGTCATTTTTGAGACTGCACCCAAGTACTGCATTTTGGACTCTCTTGTTCATTGTGAGGGCTACTCCATTTCTTCTAAGGGATTCTTACCCACAGGAGTAGATATAATGGTCATCTGAATTAAATTCACCCATTACAGTCAATTTTAGCTCACTGATTGCTAAACTGTCAATGTTCACTCTTGCCATCTCCTGTGTGACCACTTCCAGTTTACCTTGATTCATGAACCTAACATTCCAGTTTCCTATGCAATACTGTTCTTTACAGCATCAGAGTTTACTTTCACTGCAAGACATATCCACAACTGGGTGCTGTTTCCATTTTGGCTCAGCCTCTTCATTCCTTTTGGAGCTATTTCTCCACTCTTCTCCAGTAGCATATTGGGCTATTGGACCTGGAAAGTTCATCTTTTAGTGTCATATCTTTCCGCCTTCTCATACTGTTCATGGGGATCTCAAGGCAAGAATGCTGAAGTGGTTTGCCATTCTCTTCTCCAGTGGAACACATTTTATCAGAACTCTCTACCATGACCCGTTTTCTAAAGAGACCCACGACTAGTCTCTTACAAAGTCTTAAAATTTTCATGATTTCTAATTAGGGGTTCTTATAACCCCTATTCACTTGTCAACCATTGGAAAAACAAGTGCCTTTTTTCTCTCTTCCTGTTTTGGTGAGTATAAGATCTTGAAATTACTTAGCAGCAATTTCACCCATGTTGTGCCTTTCAATTTCTTGAAGATTTACCAATCCCCCTCCACCACCACACACACAAAATCCTTGAATCCAAATGTCACTCAGGCTATAAGGGAAAAGTATGGAAATTTAGCCTGGTAACAAAATCATGACAACATCATAGTAGCAGAAAATGTTAATGCCATTATAGGCAAATATGACAATCACTAAGTATAAATCACTATCTTCCAAAAACTACTTTCTATTATCTGAAAACATCCTTCTTTTTGGCTGTAATTTATTAGCTTACCTTGGCAAAAATGATTATTTCATGTTCCACAAAAGCAAATATTAGAAATCTTACACTGATTTTTATTTTAAATAAATATAATTAGCTGGTCAAAGTTCATTTAGTAGCCAAAAGCTATCAGTTGTATACCTGAAACTAGTACATTATATGACAATCATACCTCATTAAAAATATTTGTTTAAAACTTTCAATAAAGTAAAAAGGTAGTGAGTGGTGAAAACATCATGACCCACAGGTATACACAACTATGGAAATGTATATGTGTTTAAATTTAGAATGTAAAATCATTGAATGAAGGTATAAAACTTGTTAGAATTTGTCACAATAGTGTGTAAAAATTGCTCTGGATCATAACAAAGATTGTGAGCATTATCATGCTGACCTGAATTTCCTCCCAGATGTCTTCATCCAATAACGTAGCTGCCCTATGATGCTGCAAAGGGACTATCAAGCAGTGCCCTTCAGTAAGAGATCGTACATTGGGTAAACATAAATAAACCTATGGGGAAAAAAGATGCAAAGGTGAAATGCTATTGCTATTCATTCTCAGTTCTGAAAGATGAGCCCCTCATAGGTCAATATGGCTAACATTTAATAAAATATACCTGGTCATAATATACTATACTTTAATATTTTGAAAATATTCACTATTTAAAATTTTTAAAGCCATGAAGATACCTTTTAATAAACCAGAAATTTATTGCAGAAGTCTCAATTTTGACTAAGATACCTCAAAGATGAAACTTACCAAAGGGGAGAATGACTGACATTCTATCCTTCATCTGAGAAAGCTACATGTCTTCAGAGCTCATGAAACAACACAAATTTTGCAAGGAAAAAAAAAAAAGCCATACAAGACCTGGTAATGAAATGGAAGTTAAACTGATGCCTATTCCTCATTAGCTAAGAAAAGAGACATAACTTCTACATGGCTTTACAGCACTGGTTAAGTTCTATGCATTACCTAGAAGCTGGCACTATTTCTCCATTTTACACAAACTGTATTTTTTTAAAAAAGGTCAAAAAGGTCAATTACTATACATATAGAAAGCAAAAGGTATTCATAAGGACCATAAATATGCTTCAAAGTGGCTTGATCTTATTTTCTATAACTTTTTGGTTAGGTTTTAGCTAAAAAAATTTATATAAGAGAATTAACTGAATAATATTTGTCTATTAACTGATTAATTGCTTTACAAAATAACGCAAATTTTAAATTCTTTGGTATTTGAGTGAAAAACTAGGAGTGTATACGAATACGGGTGTATATATATATTTAAATTTACAGTTAAATCACAACAATATTCACAATTAAAAGCAATATCAGGAATAAGCATTGGAGAGGTGACCAAGATGGTGGAGCAGGAAGACCCTGAATTCACCTCCTACAGCCGTTAACAAAACTACAACTAATTACAAAGCAACTATCTATAAGAACAACCTGAATACTAGCAGAAACGATATTCTGCAACTAAATACATAAAGAAGAAAACACAACAAGACAAGTAAAACCTGAAGGTACACTGTCGTTAGGACATACATCCCCAGGTCACAACCCACAAACAAGTGCATTTCTCTAATAATGAGTGATGTTGAGCACCTTTTCATGTGTTAGCTATCTATATGTCTTCTTTGGAGAAATGTCTGTTTAGGTCTTTTTCCCACTTTTTGATTGGGTTGTTTGTTTTTCTGATATTGAGTTGATGAGCTGCTTGTGTATTTGGAAATTAATCCTTTGTCAATTGTTTCATTTGCTATTATTTTTCCCCATTCTGAGGGTTGTCTTTTCACCATGTTTGTAGTTTCCTTTGCTTTGTGTGAAAGCTTTTAAGTTTAATGAGGTCCCACTTGTTTATTTTTATTTCCATTACTCTACTAGGTGGGTCACAGGGGATCTTGCTTTATGTCATTGAGTATTCTGCCTGTGTTTTCCTCTAAAGGCTTTATAGTTTCTGATCTTATACGTAGGTCTTTAATTAATTTTGATTTTATCTTTGTCTATGGTATTGGTAAGAATTCTAATTTCATTCTTTTATATGTAGCTGTGTGGCTGTTCAGTTTTCCCAGCACCACTTATCCAAGAGGCTATCTTTGCCCCACTGTATATTCTTGCTGCTTTGTCAAAAAGTAGTAGGTACCCATAGGTGTGTGGTTTTATCTCTAAGCTCTCTATCTTATTTCACTGGTCTATATTTCTGTATTTGTGCCATACCATACTGTCTTGATGACTAGCCTTGTAGTGTAGTCTGAAGTCAGGAAAGTTGATTCCTCCAGTTCCTATTCTTCTCTCTCAAGGCTGGTTTTGCTATTTTAGTGTTTCCATATCAATTGTGAATTTTTTTGTTCTAGTTCTGTGAAAAACGTCACTGGTAATTTGATAGGGATCACACTGAATCTGTAGATCGCACTTGGTAGTATGATCATTTTCACAATATTGATTCTTACAACCCAGCAACATGGAATAATCTATCTGTTTATGCTGTCTTTTATTAAAAATCAAAGCACTTTTTTAAGTAAAGGATAGTGTTAGGACAAGAAGGGGATAGATCATTTTTATTTTTAAGAAAGGAAAAGGTAGGGACAATTTATGATCAGAAACTAAAATAACTGACTCTAATGAGTACTAATAAAGCTTCCTTAAGAAATTTGTATTTAAGACATTAACTTTAAATATTAGAAATTCAAGCAGAGTGAGTATGACTGAACTGCTTTAGAATACTGTTAACTATTACTACCTAACATAAAGTAATTCCTTTGAAATTACTTATTGCTTACTTATCTTATTGCTTACTCAGATTAATAAAATAATCTATTGTCTACAACAGATAGGATAAGCAGTCAGATATTGTAGGAAACAGATGAAATTACATCAAATCAATATTTCAAACATCTCTATATTAAAATATTCACAGATGAAAGTCTGAAACTAATTGAGACAGTATTTTGTTAGAGCTAAGATAGCACAATAAAGCACAGATCAAGAAAGGATCTATTCAAATAGTGTTAATAACATGATTCAAATAGCGTTAAAATGAAATCAAAATTATATGACTGGCCCAAGAGGAAGAAACAAACCAGCTGATGCTCAGTAAGTTAGAGACAAAAAGAAGATTTAAAACCTTAATTGGAAAATTAATTTTACAATTAAAATTTAATACCTTCTAATTGAAAAATGTGTATTACCTCACAGTAGAAGAGGAAAAGGAATTTGTGTAAAAATATATGAGTTGAAAATAGAAAACGTCTCTTTGCTGGCCAACAGTTTGTGTCACTAATTGAGAAATGCCTACTATGGGACACAGTCTATGAAGCAGGAGGCAAACAGAAGTTTTGTATACTTCACACCTCTGTGCCTGTGTGGACCTAGCATGTCTTCAATGCATTTGGGAAAATGAAGTCACTGAAAAATACCCAAACTTTTTATAAAGAATTATTGAAAACTTTTTTTTTTTTTTTTGTTTAATTTTTAGTTTTTTATTTTTTAAATTTTAAAATCTTTAATTCTTACATGCATTCCCAAACATGAACCCCCCTCCCACTTTGATTTATTCTTTTCCACTGTTTCCCATCTATTTGCCATGAAGTGATGGGACCAGATGCCATAATCTTAGTTTTCTGAATGTTGAGCTTTAAGCCAACTTTTTCACTCTCCTTTTACTTTCATCAAGAGGCTCTTTAGTTCTTCACTTTCTGCCATAAGGGTGGTGTCAACTGCATATCTGACAATCTCCCAGCAATCTTGATTCCAGTCTCTGCTTCATCCAGCCCAGCGTTTCTCATGATATACTCTGCTAAGTTAAATAAGTAGGGTGACAATATACAGCCTGGACGTACTCCTTTCCGTATCTGGAACCAGTCTGTTCCATGTCTAGTTCTACCTGTTGCTTCCTGACCTGCATACCGATTTCTCAAGAGGCAGGTCAGGTGGTCTGGTATTCCCATCTCTTTAAGAACTGCCCACAGTGAGTGGTGATCCACACAGTCAAAGGCTTTGGCTCAACATTCAGAAAACTAAGATCACGGCATCTGATCCCATCACTTCATGGCAAATAGACGGGGAAACAGTGGAAATGGTGACAGACTGTATTTTTGGGGGCTCCAAAATCACTGCAGATGGTGACTGCAGCCATGAAATTAAAAGATGCTTACTCCTTACAAGAAAAGTTATGACCAACTTAGACAACATATTAAAAAGTAGAGAGATACTACTTTGCCAACAAAGGTCCATCTGGTCAAGGCTATGGTTTTTCCAGTACTCATGTATGGATGTGACAGCTGGACTATAAAGAAAGCTGAGTGCCGAAGAATTGATGCTTTTGAACTGTGGTGCTGGAGAATACTCCTGAGAGTCCTTTGGACTGCAAGGAGATCCAACCAGTCCATCCTAAAGGCAATCAGTCCTGAATATTCACTGGAAAGACTGATGTTGAAGCTGAAACTCAAAAACTTTGGCCACCTGATGCGAAGAACTGACTCATTTGAAAAGACCCTGATGCTGGGAAAGACTGAAGGAGAGAGAAGGGGACAGTAGAGGATGAGATGGTTGGATGGCATCACTGACTCAATGGACATGAGTCTGAGTAAACTCTAGGAGTTGGTGATAGACAGGGAGGTCTGACGTGTTGCAGTCCATGGGGTCGCAAAGAGTCGGACACAATTGAGCTACTGAACTAAAGTGAATTTATCCTTACATTTCGTAAAGGTAGGGGCCAGACTGAGGGGAATGAAATATTTATATAAAATGTCCTAATTATGAAAATATAAATGTTTATTTAATGGTCTAGAAAAGAACATGGGAAAATTAACACAAGTAACTGGTAAGATTGGTTAAGGGTTTTTGACTGATTAAATTTTGAATGGACTTTTTTACTTTTACTTTTTGATAAAGTCTTAGGAGAAGGGAATGGCAACCCACTCCAGTATTCTTGCCTAGAGAATTCCATGGACAGGGAAGCCTGGCAGACTACAGTCCATGGGGTCACAAAGATTCAAACACGACTAAGCAACTAACACACACACACACACTTTTGATAAAGTCTAGAGGAAAACAAAGAAATGGAAAAGAAGGGTAACGAAAAATTAAAAGTTAAAGAAACCAAAATTCAAACTGATAAACTGATGGTCTTAATGACCTAAAGGTATTAAAGACTAGAACTGGAATGAAAAAGTCAATACCAGTTCTTTGGCTACAAAGGTACTGTGTATGTGTGGGTAACAAATAATATGTATATGTATACTCTCCACAATATTGGTTTCTGAAACTAGCATTCATTCATTCAACTTCCTTTCCTACCACTTTTTCTCACTCACTCCACTCTAGCTACTCTGGGTTTGTTTTTTTTTTTTTTCTGTTCCATAAATGCCTTCCTCATGTCTTCACTCATTGACTGACACCTTTTTCTGAAACATTACTCATTCAGATCTTCATGTTACTTGCTTCTTCTCATCTTTCATAGCTTTACTTTCATACCTTTAAAATATCTCCTCAGAGAAGCCTTTTAGATCAGCTTCTCAAAAAATAACCTCCCATCATTTCCCACATATCCTCTCTATATCTGTTTCATAACAACAGTTCCTTAAATCAGGGCAATCATTACTCTGTTCTGTTTCACTAGAAAACTAGCTACACAAGTATATCCGATTCTCTACTTTTCCCCAGTGACTAATTAGGTTCTGGCATACATCTGGTACATGATAACTATTTACTTAACATAAGGATTAAATTGCCAAATGCTGAAATAAATGACTATTATTACCGGCTATTAAATAAGTGATATTTAGTATTTATTGAGAAGGGGACGACAGGGACGAGACGGTTGGATGACATCACCGACTAAATGGACATGAGCCTGAGCAAGCTCCAGGAGACAGTGAAGGACAGGGAAGCCTGGTGTGCTGCAGTCAATGGGGTCACAAACAGTCAGACACAACTGGTGACTGAACAACAAGAATATCAAAAGAAGTGACTGTAAACATACATGTTTGGTATATAATGAGATATATGCAAGTATACAATGATAAGTAAAAGTTACCTATACTCATGGAACTAACAGACTACTGAGAGAGACACTCAACAAGTAAAACAAAATACAAATATGAAGGGCTGACTGGGACTTGACCATCTGTGGATTTTCATATACAAGGACTGTAAAACCAATCCCCAGTGGGTTACCAAGCAGAAACTGTACAATAAACTTCTTCAAATTATGAGATAGTCTATAAAGAAATAAAAAGATTTCATGAGAATGTAAGGGAAGAAGCAGAAGCTACTTTAAAGTAAGTAGCTCCGAAGTGATTTTAATACTGAGACTTAAGTGCCAATCATGAAAGTAAGATCACACAGATGGGAAATGGCAGAGCAAGGGTCTGAATCCACGTGGTCTGGATCCAAAGTCTAGGGCCTGAAGCACAACTCAATGCTGCCTATCTGTAGAATGGAATTACATGAAATATAAGTTTCATATCATTTGAATATTTATACTCAATCTAAAGAAAATTCTAAGAATCATGGGAACTTAGAAAAGAAAATATATAAAACACAGAGTAAGAGACGGATTACTGAGAACCTTAGAAGCATATGGAGAAAGACGCATTTCCTTAGGACAATAATCACTGTGTTTCTTACCTTAACACCTATTGCAACAATAAGGTGCTTGGGAAACTGAGAGCTGTCAAAACAATACAGACATTTTTCCATTTGTGCAATAAGACTCCGGTGCTCAGCAATAGCTTTTTTCCTCTGATTCTCTTCCTCTTCACCAAAACGTTCTCTCTCAGCTGCTTTGGAGACAAACATGTCATCCAGAGTATAATAATCTCCGTCTGTTTTTCCCATAAACTAAAAAATGAAAATAAAGGTAGTGAAGAAAAGGCAGTGGTTTATTCAGTTTATTGTACAGTGTCATGAAAAAAGTAAAATCAAAGTGTTAGTCACTCAGTTGTGTCTGATAATACTATGGCATACTGAAGTTGCATCTATAAGTTCTGTGATAAAACTATTACATGAAATTTTAAAAAAGAAAAAACTGATTAAAATTTAAGCTTGAATCACAGGGGTCAATTTATTATCATCATCATCACAAATAAAATGTATTGAGTATTTGCTATGTGCAATTCTATGCAATTTTGGTGTACTGAGTATTTACTATGTGCAATTCTATGCAATTTGACTGTTTTATACTTGTATGGGCTTCCCTGATGGTTCAGACAATAAAGAATCTGCCAGCAATGCAGGAGACCTGAGTTCGATTCCTGAGCCTGGAAGATTCCCTGGAGAAGAGAATGACAACCCACTCCAGTAATTTTGCCTAGAGAATTCCATGGACAGAGGAGCCTGGCAGTCGCAAAGAGCTGGACACGACAGAGACTGACACTTTATTTTCACACTCCTATGAGGAGGGAATCATTATCATTTTGATTTATAAATGTCAAAACTAAACCACAGAGAGATTAAGAACAACTTTCACTAGAAAATTACCATACATTCTATTAAATTTACCACCAATTTGCTAATAAGTATATGGAGAACAATTTCCTATCTTCTCTTTAAAAAATAATTTTTAAATTTATTTTTATAGAGGTAACAATTATTTATAAAATTATGCGTAATCAAATTCTTTTAATGAGTCTTTCTAACACTCTCTTATTGAGAATATCCCATAGTTCAACATGGTGTGCATTCTGTTTTGCTGCTATATAATAAACCCAACTTAATTCTGTGTGTCCCTAGTGGTCTTTGGCTAGACACCACTAACATACTGTTCATTTAGGGGTGTGTCATAATGGTGTTTTGATAATGCTAAAAAGCTTGTTAAAAGCTTATTTATCTTATTAAAGTGTGGTTGGTTAGCAACATCGTGTTGATTTCAGGTGTGCAGCAGAGTGATTCAGTTATATACATGTGTGCACACATATGTGTATGTGTATATGTGTGTTCTTTCTGGGTTCTTTTCCATTATAGGTTACTACAGAATGGTGAGTGTAGTTTCCTGTGTTAATCAGTAGGTCTTCGCTTGCTGTTTTGTACACAAGAGTGTGTATCTGTTAATCCCAAACTCCTAATTACTTAAATTAGTAATTAAAATTTATTTTTATTAACAAAAATAAATCCAAGAAACTCAACCATGAAAAAAAATTTTTTTTTTTAGTTTTTTATTTTTTTAATTTTAAAATCTTTAATTCTTACATGCGTTCCCAAACATGAACCCCCTCCAAATAAGCATGCACTCTACATAGAATATGAAACAGTTTTCAATTGTATCTCAAGGCACTTTCTCTAAACCTTCTTCACAATAAACTGTAGCAAGGGGGATATTTTTAAAACAAAAATTTTATTTACTTATTCATGTCCTAGCTTAAAATCCTCAAAACACTACACTGGAAACAGGATCAAGTTCAGACCATTCTTTGGCCTACTAAATCACAGATATTGAAAGGTATAATGGGTAAATACTTGGGTTCATATAATCAGAACTGTGCAAAAAAGACCTTCTCGGCCCAGATAATCACGATGGTGTTATCACTCACACTCACCTAGAGCCAGACATCCTGGAATGTGAAGTCAAGTGGGCCTTAGCAAGCATCACTATGAACAAAGCTAGTGGGCGTGATGGAGTTCCAGTGGAGCTATTTCAAACCCTAAAAGATGATGCTGTGAAAGTACTGCACTCAATATGTCAGCAAATTTGGAGAACTCAGCAGTGGCCACAGGACTAGAAAAGGTCAGTTTTCATTCCAATCCCAAAGAAAGGCAATGCCAAAGAATGCTCAAACTACTGCACAATTGCACTCATCTCATACACTAGTAAAGTAATGCTCAAAATTCTTCAAGTGAGGCTTCAGCAATACGTGAAGTGTGAACTTCCAGATGTTTAAGCTGGTTTTAGAAAAGGCAGAGGAACCAGAGATCAGATTGCCAACATTCGCCAGATCATCGAAAAAGCAAGAGAGTTCCAGAGAAACATCTATTTCTGCTTTATTGACTATGCCAAAGCCTTTGACTGTGTGGATCACAATAAACTGTGGACAATTCTCAGAGAGATGGGAATACCAGACCACCTGACCTGCCTCTTGAGAAATCTGTATGCAGGTCAGGAAGCAACAGTTAGAACTGGACATGGAACAACAGACTGGTTCCAAATAGGAAGAGGAGTACGTCAAGGCTGTATATTGTCACCCTGCTTATTTAGCTTCTACGCAGAGTACATCATGAGAAACGCTGGGCTGGAGGAAGCACAAGCTGGAATGAAGACTGCTGGGGAAAATATCAATAACCTCAGATATGCAGATGACACCACCCTTATGGCAGAAAGCAAAAAAGAACTAAAGAGCCTCTTGGTGAAATAAAAGAGGAGCGTGAAAAAGTTGGCTTAAAGCTCAATTTTCAGAAAACTAAGATCTTGGCATCCGGTCGCATCACTTCATGGCAAATAGATGGGGAAGCAGTGGAAATAGTGACAGACTTTATTTTGGGGGACTCCAAAATCACTGAAGATGGTGACTGCAGTCATGAAATTAATTGACGCTTTCTCCTTGGAAGGAGTTATGACCAATCTAGACAGCCTATTAAAAGCAGAGACATTACTTTGCCAACAAAGGTCTGTCTAGTCAAGTGAAGTCGCTCCGTCATGTCTGACTTTTTGTGACCCCATGAACTGTAACCTACTAGAACCCTCCATCCATGGGATTTTCCAGGCAAGAGTACTGGAGTGGGTTGCCATTTCCTTCTCCAGTCAAGGCTATGGTTTTTCCAGTAGTCATGTACTGATATGAGAGTTGGACTATAAAGAAAGCTGAGCACTGAAGATTTGACGCTTTTGAACTGTGGTGCTGGAGAAGACTTGGACTGCAAGGAGATCCAACCAGTCCATCCTAAAGGAGATCAGTCCTGGGTGTTCATTAGAAGGACAGATGTTGAAGCTGAAACTCCAATATTGTGGCCACTGATGCAAAGAGTTAACTCATTTGAAAAGACCCTGATGCTGGGAAAGATTGAGGGCAGGAGGAGAAGGGGACAACAAAGGATGAGATGGTTGGATGGCATCACCAACTTGATAGACTTGGGTTTGGGTGGTCTCTGGGAGTTGGTCATGGACAGGGAGGCCTGGCATGCTGTGGTTCATGGGGTTGCAAAGAGTCGGACACGACTGAGTGACTGAACTGAACTGTAATCAGAATAACTGTGGTAAATTCTATAATAATAATATCAGGCAGTTATTTAATCTTTCTGCAGTGTCTCTCACTCCAGTACTCTTCCCTGGAAAATCCCATGGATGGAGGAGCCTGGTAGGCTGCGGTCTGTGAGGTCGCCAAGATTTGGACATGACTGAGTGACTTCACTTTCACTTTTCACTTTAATGCATTGGAGAAGGAAATGGCAACCCACTCCAGTGTTCTTGTCTGAAGAATCCCAGGGACGGCAGAGCCTGGTGGGCTGCCGTCTATGGGGTCGCAGAGAGTCGGACACGACTGAAGTGACTTAGCAGCAGCAGCAGCAGCATGTCTCTATGGTCTATTTCCCTATTTTACAATGGTTATAACAATATTATTCATCTAATGAGGTTATGTTTCTTAATCCTTTCGCACATGCCTGGCACACAATAAGGACTTATAAATATGGGTCACCTTAGTCACATGTTATCATGTTGTTGTTCAGCTGCTCAGTCGTATCAGACTCTTTGCAACGCCATGGACTGCAACACACTTGACTTCCTTGTCCTTCTGAAACTCCCAGAGTTTGTTCAAACTCTTGTTCATTGAGTCAATGGTTCCATCCAACCATCTCATCCCTGTTGCCCCCTTCTCACTAAATCTTTGCCAGCATCAGTCTTTTCCACTGAGTCAGCTTGTCCCATCAGTTGGCCAAAGTAATGGAGCTTCAGCTTCAGCATCAGTCCTTCCAATGAATATTCAGGGTTGATTACCTTTAGGATTGACTGGTTTGATCTCCTTACTGTTCAAGGAATTCTCAAGAGTCTTCTCCAACACCTCAGTTGGAAGGCATCAGTTCTTCAGTCCTCAGCCTTCTTTATGGTCCAACTCTCACATAATTAATGGAAAAAAACCATAGTTTTGACTATATGGACCTTTGTTGGCAGTGATGTCTCTGCTTTTTAATACACTGTATAGGTTTGTCATAGTTTTTCTTCTAAGGAGGAAGCATCTTTTAATTTCAAGGCTGCAGTCACCATCCAGAGTGAGTTTGGAGCCCAAGATATAAAGTCTGTCACTATTTCCATTTTCTCCCCATCTATTTTCCGTGAAATGATGGGACTGAATGCCATGATCTTCATTTTCAAAAAGGTTGAGTTTTAAGCCAACTTTTTCACTCTCCTCTTTCAATTTATCAAGATGATTTTTAACTCAACATTCAAAAAACAAAGATCATAGCATCTGGCCCCATCACTTCATGGCCAATAGATGGGGAAACAATGCAAACAGTGGCAGACTATTTTCATAGGCTCCCAAATCACTGCAGATGGGGACTGCAGCGATGAAATTCAAAGATACTTGCTCCTTGGAAGAAAAGCTATGACCAACTTAGACAGCATATTAAAAAGCAGAGATATTACTTTGCCAACAAAGGTCTTCATAGTCAAAGCTATGGTTTTTTCCAGTAATCATGTATGGATGTGAGAGTTGGACCATAAAGAAAGCTGAGCACTGAAGAACTGATTCTTTTAGACTGTGGTGTTGGAAAAGACTTTTGAGGGTCCCTTGGACTACAAGGAGATCAAACTAGCCAATCCTAAAGGAAATCAGTCCTGAATATTCATTGGAAGGACTGATGTTGAAGCTGAAACTCTAATACCTTGGCCACCTGATATGAAGGGGTAGACTCACTGGAAAAGACCCTGATGCCGGGAAAGATTGAAGGCAGGAGGAGAAGGGGATGACAAATGATGAGAAGGTTGGATGGCATCACCGACTCGAAGGACATGAGTTTGAGTAAGCTCTGGATGTTGGTGATGGATGGGGAGGCCTGGTGCGCTGCAGTCCACGAAGTAACAAAGAGTCAGATGCGACTGAGCGACTGAACTGAAGAGGCTCTTTAGTTCCTCTTCACTTTCTGCCATTAGGGTGGTGTCATCTGAATATCTGAGGTTACTGATATTTCTCTCGGCAATCTTGATTCCAGCCTGAGCTTCATCTAGCCAGGCGTTTTGCATGATGTACTCTGCATAAAAGTTAAATAAGCAGGGTGACAATATACAGCCTTGATAGGTACTCTTCCCAATTGGATCCAGTCTGTTGTTCTGTGTCTGGTTCTGTTGCTTCTTGACCTGCACACAGTTTTCTCAAGAGGCAGGTAAGGTGGTCTGATATTCCCACTTCTTTAAGAATTTTCCACAGTTTGTTATGATCCACAGAATCAGTCACATGTGGTCCTATCTCTACTCAAACTCTATATTTTGCCCCCCTATTTTAGTCCCCCAAAGTACTGTTCTCTTCAGGCTTTGCACATATTGCTCCCTGACTAATTTTGTCCTCAGTTTCGCCCTTCCTACTTCTACTCACTTTCTTAATCTGAAGCTGGTTTATAGGGCCAGCCAAAAAGTTCCTTCTGTTTTTAAAGAAACAAAGGATATATTCTCATTTTCACCAAGAACTTTATTGAAAAAATGTATTCACCAGTTTTTTCACTATCTTCTGCCACTTTCCTGGCAACTTCACAATTCCATCTTCCCAAAACTTTTTAATTCATGAACAATGAACTGTTCCAGGTATCATTTACAGTCTTTCAGAGAATTAAAATTTTTTCCATTAAGAGAATTTTGTAAAGACCAAAAGAAATGGAAATCTGAATGTGCAATGTCTGGTGAATATGGTGGATGAATCAGAACTTCCCAGCCAAGCTGTAACAATTTTTGCCCAGTCATCAAAACATGTGGTCTTGTACTAACCTGATGGAACATTATGTGTTTTCTGTTGAATTATCTAACTGGGAGCAGTACTTGTTGGAATTAACACCCCTTCTACATCATCACTCTCAGGGGATACCTGAGTCCTTTTATTCAACTAAGAGGCAGTAAAAGGAAAACTAGTTCATTTGCTACTCCCACAGTTACAAATCTAACTGTATCTGTGCCTTTCCTACTGATGGACAGTAACCAGCTCCTTTCTAAGATTATCTCTTCACCAACTGTTCTTACATTCACTTTTAAACACATCATAATCAAGCTTTTCTCTTTAGCAGACTAAGGAAACCACACTTATCAAAGTCACAAAGGGAGTTTGCTGGTGGGCCAATGGTTAAGATGCAGGACTTTCTCTGCCATGGCCCAGGTTCAATCCCTGCTTGGGGAACTAAGATCTCACAAGCTGTATGACATGGTGGGGAAAAAAAAAAAAAAGTCACCAGAAACATTCCCAGTGCCAAATGAATACTCATTTTTCTATCTATGAAAATCCAACTGTCTCTCAGAAACAGGTGACAGTTGTTCACAACATCTCTCTTGTCTCCTCTGGCTGCTGAAACATCACATGCTGTTTTCCTTCTACCTCACTGGCCGTACCTTCTCAACCCCCTTTGTTGAATCTTTTTCCTTCTTTCAGACAGTGCTCAGCTCCGTCTTCAGATTCTCCTCATAATAATTTCTTAAGTCCCTGTTAACAGCATCTATATCTATATGGGAGAACCAAGATATACCCATAGCTCCGTGCACAGTCATTCCACACCACCATCATGTGAATGACTAATGGGCATACTTAATGTGTTCATAATAGTATTCTTCATCTCCCACCTCCTGAAATATTTCTCCCCTGCCAAAGTTTTTCTGTTACAATGAATGGCACCAGCATTGCCACAAATCTTATTGCTTTTCATCAGTTTACTACTCTAACCCAAGGCTCTATCTGAATTAAGGAAATTATCCTCCTGAACATTCTCCCTGCCTCCATTCTTGCCTATCTACATTACATTCTCAAAAGAGTCACCAGGAAAATCTTTTAAAACATAAACCAGCAGCCTCCAGACTGGCATTTCAGGGGCTAGGAAGTCACCACTCTATCCCAACAACAAGTACAAAGGTGAACTGAAAACTCGACAGCACTTCTTAGACTCAGGAAAGTAATTGCCCCAATTGGAGAAATGATCAGGTTGATACAAAGAATCCTAATTCAATTTATTTGTGAAAAATCAGTGGTTCTGTGAAAACCAGTGCCAGGGTAGGAAAATCTAAACTGTAGTTGATAAATTTCAGGAGGCTCAGTGTAGACAATTATGCAAGTTAAAATCCCAGGGGAATCCAGTCATAGAGGGCCTCCTCAAAATTTTGTGAATTTTATCTGTTGGAGCTCTACCCAGTCTTCAGAGTAAATATCAGAGAAAAATCCTCTATGACTTTCAGCAAGGGGAAGGGAAAAGGAAACACCCTGAAATATACCAGGGCATTCTTTTCTTCTTAACAAGGCCAGCCCTTCAGCAGAAATTGCCATACTAGAGTTTAACTTGCTGGAGTTTTAGCAGAGCCTAATCTACCTGAAAGAAGGGAAACATTCAAATCCAGCCCCTTCTAGCCACTCTATTCCAACTAAGTGGAGAAACACCTGTGAAGTACTGGTGAAATTCACAGTCCAGTAGCACAGGCTCACCCAAAACAGATGGATAATGTAAGCAGATGCAAGAGACACAATACATGTACCTTTGATCTCTGGGCCAGGAAGATCCCCTGGAGAAGAGAGGTGCCAACCCACTGCAGTATTCTTGCCTGAAAAATTCTAAGGACAGAGGAGACTGTCAGGTTGCAGTCCAAAGAGCTGGACATGACTGAGTGACTAAGCACAAGCACAATGTAGCAGATATGGAAATTCTAAGAAAAGAACCAAAAATAAACTAGATGCTGGAGATGAAAAACACTGTAACAGAAATGACAAATGCCTCTGATGGATTTATTAATAATTGGACAAGGCTAAGGAAAAAAATCCTTGAGCTTGAGGATATGACAACAGAAACTTCCACAACTGAAAAGCAGAGAGAACAAAAACAAACAAAAAAAGCAAGAAGGAATATTTAAGAGCTATGTGAAAGTGAAAGTTGCTCAGTCGTGTCCAACTCTTTGCGACCCCATGGACTATACAGCCCATGGAATTCTCTAGGCCAGAATACTGGAGTGGGTAGCCATTCCTTTCTCCAGGGGATCTTCCCAACCCAGGGATCAAACCCAGGTCTTCCAGATTGCAGGCAGATTCTTTACCAGCTGAGCCACAAGGGAAGCTATGGGACAACAATAAAACATAAAATGAGGTCATGATACTGTCCTACTAAAAACCTTCAAATGGTTCCCTATCATTTAAAACAAATAAGGGCTTCCCTGGTGGCTCAGCAGTAAAATCTGCCTGCCAACGCAGGAGACATGGGTTTGATCCCTCGTCTAGAAGATCCCACATGCCATGGAGCAACTAAGTCCATGTGACACAACTACTGAGCCTGTGCTCTAAAGTCCAATAGCCACAACCACTGAGCTTATGTGCTGCAACTACTGAAGCCCATGCACCCTACAGCCCATGCTCTGCAACAAAAGAAACCCACATACTGCAACTAGAGAGCAGCCCTCACTTCCCACGACTAGAGAAAAGCCTGCGGAGAACAAAGACCCAGCACAGCCAAAAAAAAAAGACCGAGTAGGTGTAAGGCAGAATGGGAAAGCAACTTTTAGAAACAAATAAGTAAAACAAAAGCAAAAGCTCTCACACCATGGCTGCCAAGACCTGACATAGTCTGACCATTTCCTCTTCTACACCTCTTTTCATTTCTCCCTCTATTCAGAGTCACATGTGTCATCCTGCTGTCTTTTAAAGCTTGTAGTATTTGTCTCTTCTTCAGACCCACTGCATTTGTTGTTTCTGCTGCATGGTCCTCCCCCAGATTTTTATACAGACCACTCCCCTTCCCTTTGTTCAGAAGTCTGCTGAAACATCACCTTCACAGGCAGATCTTCCTTCAGCATTCTACTGAAAACATCATCCTATCTCCTTTTATCTTGTTTTACTCTCTACAAAAATATTTTCTATTTTGTGACAGTATTTATGTTATGTAAGTTTTTAATGTTATGTAATTTTTATATCATGAATTTGTTCATTTTCTATCTCATCCACTAGAAATATGAGCTCCTTGGGCTTGGGGAACTTTATTACTTCACTATACCCAGCACCTAAAATGGTATCCAGCACAAATTAGATGCCCAATAAATACCTTTTTAATTAATAAGTGTGCCGGTGGCCAGCGTGAGGAATTCCACCAGTGACAAGGTCATGTGGCAAGAGCTCTGATGGCAAGGCTAATCAGACCTCAGGTTTTCCCCCTGGAATTTCCTGAGCATCCACCCCCTCAAAAATAAGAATCTGCCGGCTTTTGTGCTCTGCTTTTCCACTTTTCTAATATTCTCTGGAAAAAGTCAAATCAAATTTAGTCTTCTGCATTTGAGAGGGATGTTTCAGTTAACTGCCTCTGATTGCTCTCTAGCTTGCCTAATAGGTTCCCCAGACCTCTTACAGCTTGTGAATTGCTTACAGGCCCCCAACCGGGAGAGGCACAAAGCTTGAAAGCATCTTAAAGATATAAAGCCTTTTCTAAAGAGTTAAAAATTATATTGGTAGAGGGTTTTCACTGTTGACTCAAGGATTGCTGCCAGACCTCCATATTCTTATCTTTTAGGCACCTGGAAGGATGTTACTCAATGTAAGCAGGATGTAGAAAAAGATACATAGTAGTTTTGATGTTAGCAACACTAGACTTTTGAGTTAACTGCTTCTCTTTTGCTGGAAATCACTGTACTCCCTCTACTTGTTATAAGTTGCTGTATCTTTGCTGTGTAAGAATGTAACTTTATTTAGTGCTTTCTGAGAGTGGCACCAGACCTTGGGAAGATCAACTCAAATAAGTCTTCTGGTTGACAAACCCTTATCAGAAAAAAGGCTGTAAAATGTTAATTGGCCCTTTTGGCTGGAAGATGATGTAAATTACCTAAGACTTGTGTATACAATTAGGTATGCAGAGAGAAAAGCCTGGTTTTGATAAGAGTCTGGACTGCTAACGCTGCATAACTTTGTGTTACCCATTGATCTCCATGTTTTATCAAAAGTATAAAAGGCCTTCTGAACAATAGGGGCCGGAGCTAGTTGCTGGACTGGTTTCCCCTGTGTCTCTCTCTTTCCTCTCCTCTTCACTCTAATTTCAGGCTGAATTTCCACCTGGGGCGCAGAGGCTCACCAAGTCTACTTACTTGCCCTGGCTGTTAAGACCCGCGTGAAAGGGAGCCTAATGCGAGGCACCCTTAGATATTCAAGTGAGCACCAGTGGCCCAACGTAGATGGTGCAAATTCCTTGTCTGGAATTTTATTGGTCTTCCACATAATCCAAGCTATTCAGCCCTCTTCCTCCACTTAATCTTCCTACTACACTATTTCTTCCTAATCAAATCTTATATTTCTTATATCAATCAATAAATAAGTTTTTCTCACGCCAACGCCGTCCACCCTTCGAATTCCCTGGATCCACTGGGGCTGGACCCTGGCATAAGTGATTTATTTTTAATTAAAAATTCTAGCTTGGTTTCATTTTATTTTCTGTATAAATGTGAATGGATTATGATAAAATTACTAAAACTATATTTCGTTCAGACTTCTAAGTTTCTGAGAAGGAAACTTCCATAAAAATATGTCCTTTCTGCAGTGAATTTCCAGACCCTAGAAGATTTCTAGTATTTCCCCCCAAATAAAGAGAAGACAAATTAACCTAATAGGCTAAAATTAAGATCCCATACAATTCTTGGTGATAAGAACGAACATTTCTATTTAAATCAAAGTATCTTTTGCTCCCTCTGACACACACATATACACACTGATAGCTTGATTACCTTTGTTCCAGTTTTCATTAAGTTAATTTTTTACACCACGTAAAATATTCATATAGCTAAAAATAAAAGTCTAATAAGGTATACGGTAAAAAGTCTCCCTCCTATCCCTCAGATACCTAGGTTCAAGTTCCCATCACCAACAGCATCATAAGCAAGGATGGTAATTTGTTCAATCAAGTGCCAGACAGTAAATATTTTCAGTCTTGTGGGCTATAAAGTCTCTGTCTCAATTATTCAGCTCAGCTGTTATAAAACAGCCTTAGACTACATGTAAAGTGAAAACAACCTTAGATTACATGTCAATGAAGCTGTTACAAAATGAAAATAGCCTCAGACTACATGGAAATAAAATGAACATAGCTGTGTTCCAATAAAACTTCACTTGTAAATACAGTGAGATAAATTTTTCCAGTGGAGTCAAATCCTAATTTAAATGTCTCTTTGATAATGGTTTGCAACAAAGATAATTATTTGAAATTAAAAGTTCATCCTACTACCCATGAAACATTGGTATACTTTTAAAAAGAATATAAAATTTTCATATGAATAGACTTAAGGTTATTCCAAGATGCCCTCTTTATAATATTTTTTATAATATATATTAATTCAATTATACACCTGTGGCATAATTATGAAGAACCAATGAAACATCAAGACAAAACAAGACTGGTAATCTAACTAGCAAGCATGTTGTCAACATTAAAAGTCTTGCCCCAAATGTTCTCTTAAATGGTAGATCAAATATATAATTAACATCTTCATAGAATACATTATAAAATTAACCCAGAATTCTTGTTTTTCAAAAAACTAAATCCCAAAAATATACTGCCCAATTCTAAAACACAGGTTTCTAATGTGTCTTAGAAAGGATTTAATTTAATAAAACAAAGTTTAGAGAGAACTAGCTATCTCTGCAAAGTACATCACTGTAGACTGAATTTCTCAAAATTCAAAGGTATCCCAGCAATATATCTTACCTTAGATGTCATTCTCATAAAAAGTTTGTTGTGATTTTCTGCTGTTCCCATCTTTTCATTCTTGACTAAATCATTTAGACTTAAGTTATCATCATCATGAAAGTATCTGACCCTTTCTTTCTCCTCATGAGTTGAAACCTATGACAAAATGAACACTGTAAGTTTAGTGAAAACACGAGTCTTAAGTATTTTAATGAACTACCTATAAATCTGACATTAAAAGTAAAAATCCAAATATATATCATAATCTTTCCTCCTAGTTTCTTTCTATTCTGTCGGCATCCATGTGGAAGAATTTTCATTAAAATGACACTTCCTACCTCTTCTGTACCATTACCTTTCTCTTCCCAAAGGATAGAAGCATGATAGTATCTGATTTTTCAATTTTAGGCAAAGGGCAGAATTGCTTTATGCTTTCTCTCCCCTCCTTGTAGTAAAAAATCCCTATCTCTGTAGAGTTGTCAGGAGTTATCCAGAGATTGAGAAAGTATATCAAGAACAAAAGTCAAGTTTTAAGCAAATCTACTTCAAACAGCTGTATCAGAAGCAAAGCTGATATTCTGACTCTCATCCAAACAATTTCAGGTTTTCCTTTCAGTTGGTTCCATACCTATCAGAGGAAAAGAAAAGTGCTATGTATTTTACCTACCAAATCAAATCTCCTCAACACTAATCTCAAATTCCCTTATCCAAATAAATCCTGCTGTTGAACTTCTTTGGAACCACCCTCTTATTATTTTATGCCCATGTTACTATTCTCATTTTCATAACCTTGTATCTCACGTTCTATGACTTCAATCACTCCTTAGATGCAAATCTCTTTCTGGTCCTCTTTTCCTTTCATTACACTCAAAAAGCAAACCTCAGTGCTGAATGAATGTGTCTACCTCTTTACTCCTGCACCTAGACTATTCAGTAGTAAGAAATTCAAGAACACTACTGAATGCCATCTGGCAATGGGTCTATGAACCCCAAGCCAGTTCTGTCATCTCATACAATTCAAACCTATTTTCCTATGACATCTTTCTTGAAAAACCTGAATACCTCCCATTTCATCAGAACAGGTATCCCATTTCTATTTGCATTCAACAGGGATATTATAAACATTTGACAGAAAGATTCTAAATGACTCTTTTGTGTACTCAATTACTGCTTATAAGATCTTTCAAATTTAAAACAAAAAATCTAACTTGAAAATTGAATATGTTGTTTTTGCCATTTTAAGAGCCTCAAGGCAGTGCTATAAATTAACTGCAGCAGTTAGAAGGTAGAAAACAAAATCAGGTTTATAACAGATAAAACACAGGTAAGACATCTATGGGACCAAGGTTTTCCCTAAGACCTATGATGAGTATGTAAAAAGAAACTAGAAACAATGTCAAAGAAATAAATGTTAAAATTAAGACTTCCTTAAAAATTCAATGTTCACAACTGCTGTTGAATTAGATTACATTTTGTAAAAGGCAAAGGGATATAATTAGAAGGAACATCACTATTTACTACCTTTTAATGTTTGTACTGGGCTGCCCTGGTGGTTCAAGGGTAAAGAATCCGCCTGCCAAAGCAGGAGATGCGGGTTCGATTCCTAGGTTGGGAATATCCCCTGGGTTGGAGCAACCCATTCCAATATTCTTACCTGGGAAATGCCATGGACAGAGGAGCCTGGCAGGCTATAGTACATGAGGCTGCAAAGAGTCATATGCTACTGAGCAATGAAAGACCAACAGTGTTTTCATTATTTAACTACATGTCTAAAAATATTTCAAAGGACATCTGACCCTTGAACAATGCAAAGGTTAGGGGCAGTGAAATCCTTTTTTTCCCCTTTGTATCAGATTATAGTTGATCCTTTAACTATACTCCATATCCACAGGTTCAAACCACCACAAATATGTAGTACTACAATATGTAATTTATTGAAAAAGTTCTGTATAAGCGGACCTGAGCAATTCAAACTCAGGTAGTTAGAGGATTAACTGTAAATCTGATACAAAGGGGAAAAAAGGAATTCTAAATTAATAAACAAAAGATATATGTTAAACATACAATCTGTCTTTTCCTTCTTCCTTCTTGTTTTCCTGGTGTGTTTACAGGCCAGACTCTTCCGGAATGATCTGTTCTGACAAGGATCACTTCTTCCTGATCTTCATCCTATACAAAGTTTTAAAGGTAACAACTGAAAATATTGAAAAAAATACTGAATGCTTATATTTAATAGCCAAAAAAGCATAAAATGATTTTATCTTCAGATAATATTATGAATTATCTAAAGCATCCTGAACTTTCATTATCTACTATCATGTAAAGTGACCATAATCTTTTCAGGGAAAAGGTGGGAAAAAATATCCAAAGTTCACTTAACTTTGAAAATAATCACAGAAGCAAACTTTAAATTAACCTTTCATTTAGATAATATAAAAGATGACAAAACACCAATGGTTCAAACAGGCACTGTATGAGAGTGCCCATTACCTACAAAGCAGATGTTATATTTAACAAATGTTTCTGCAATTTAAAATCTACATAGCAAAGTAGAAAGAAGTGGGCTCAACCCTTATTATAGAAATTTTGAGATCACAAGTAACTGCTGAAGAACGACTGACCAAAAAAATGCTGAAACCTACCAAAAAAGAAACCCTAAACCCAAAAACAAAGAAGCTACAATGAGATGGAATGAGGGGCGCAAAAGCAATAAAATCAAATCCCATACCCGCTGGGTGGGCCAACCCACAAAGTGTAAAAAATATATATACTACTGAAGTTCTCCAATAGGAGTGAAAGTCCTGAGTCATTAATCAGGCTTCCCAGCCTGCAGGTCTGGCAATGGGAGGAGGAGATCCCAAGAAATTTTGCTTTGAAGGCAAATCTTCAGCGATTTAACAGTACTGGGGGAAACAAATTCCACTTTTAAAGGGAACACTCGGGGTCTCATGCATACCAGGAGACAGGAGAAGAAATAATGACCTCATAAGAGACTGGACCAGATGTCCCTGTTAATATTAGAGGATCTCCCAGGGACAGGGGGGTTAGGGGGTGGCAGTTATGGCTCAGATTTTCAACAGCATGAGGCTCCAATACCTTGGCCACCTGATGCAAAGAGTTGACTCACTGGAAAAAAGACTCTGATGCTGGGAAAGATTGAAGGTAAAAAAGGAAGGGGGTGGCTGAGGATAAGATTGTTAGATAGCATCACCAACTCAATGAACAAGAATTTGAGCAAACTCTGGGAGATAGTGGAAGACAGAGGTCCCTGGCGTGCTATACTGTCCATGGGGTTGCAAGAGTCAGACACAACTTAGTGACTGAAAAACAATAATAACAGGAAATATGTATCAATGATTATCTTAAATGTTAATGGGATAAATACTTCAACAAAAACAAAGATTGGTTGAATGGATATTAAAAAACAGATCAGTATATATGCTGTCTACAAAGACCTACTTCAGATCTAGGAACATGTACAAGCTAAAAGCAAGAAGATGGAAACAGGTATTCCATGGAAATGGTAATCAAAAGAAAGCTGGAGTAGCAATACTCGTATCAGACAAAACAGACTTTAAATTACAGACTGTTACAAGAGACAAGAAAGGACACTACATAATGATCAATCCAAGAAGACATAAAAATTATAAATATACATGTATCTACTGTAGGAGCACCCCAATAATATAGATATTAACAGTCATAAAAGCAGAAATCAACAAAACAACAATACTAGGAAACTTTTACTCTTTCCTCAATTAACAGATCATCCAGACAGAAGATCAAAAAGAAATACAAGCCTTAAATGACAGATTACACTGCATAGACTTAGCTGGTATTTATAGAGAATTGCATTCAAAAGCAGTAGAATATATTTTCTTCTCAATTACATAAGAACATGCCCCAGAAGAGATCACATCATTGATCACAAATCAAGCCTCAGTAAACTTAACAAAACTAAAATCATATCAAGCATCTTTTCTTACCACAACACTATGAGATTGGATATTAACACAAGAAAAAAAATCTAAAAAACACAAATACATGCAGGCTAAACAATATGTTGCTAAACAACCAATGGATCAATGAAGAAATCAAACAGGAAATAAAAAATATCTAGAGACAAAGGAAAATGAAGCCCAACCATCCAAAACCTGTGGGATGTGAGAAAAGAAGTTCTAAGAGAGAAGTTTAAGATAATACAATCTTACGGCAGGAAAAAGGAAAACCTACAAATAAACAATCTAATCTTACAATGAAAACAACCAGAAAAAGACGGACAAACAAAACTCAAAGTTAGTAGAAGGAAAGAAACTATAAAGATCAGGGCAGAAATGAAATAAAAATTTTAAAAAATTGAAAGATCAATAAAACTAAAACCTGGTTCTTTGAAAACAAAACCGATAAACCTTTAGCCAGACGCATCAAGAAAAAGAGGGAATGGGTTCAAATCAATAAAATTAGAAATAAAAAAGAAGTTACAATGGATTACAAAAATTAAAACTCTCGTAAGAGACTGCCTCAAGCAACTGGATGCCAATAATATGGACAAGTTAGAAGAAATGAAGACATTCTTAGAAAGGTACAATCTCCCAAGAATCTTTGTCCATAGTAGAAGTAGAAATATGAACAGACTAATTACAAGTAATGGATTAAAATTATAATTAAAAATCTTCCAACAAACAAAACTCCAGCAACAAATGGCTTCATAGGCAAATTCTACCAAACATTTAGAGAAGAGTTAATGTCTACATTTAGCAAAGAGTTAACATCTATTCTAAAACTATTTTGAAAAACTGCAAAGGAACAGTCCCAAAAGCATTCTATGACACCACCACAACCATAATGCCAAAATGAGACACAGATGACTACAAAAAAAGAGAAAATTATGGGCCAATATCACTGATGAACATAGACACAAAAATCCTCAACAAAATACTAGCAAGCTGAATCCAACAAAATAATAAAAGGATCATACACCATGACCAAGTGGGATTTCTCCCAAGGTTGTAAATAATGTTTAATATTTTCAAATTAATCAGTGATACATCAACAAACTTAAGAATAAAAACTATACAGACATATCAACAGGTGTAGAAAAAGCTTTTGACAAAATTCAACACCAATCTATGATAAAAAACAAGAAAACCTTCCAGAAAGTGGGCATAGATGAAACATGTCTCAACATAATAAAAACCAATTATGACAAACCTACAGCCAACATTATTACACTTATGTGTGCAAAGCTGAAAGCATTTCTTCTAAGATGAGTAACAAGACAAGGATGTCCACTTTTGCCACTTTCATTCAACACAGTTTTGGAAATCTAAGCCACCGCAACTGAAGAAGAAAAAGAAATGAAAGAAATCCAGATTGGAAAAGAAGAAATTAAACCATCACTGTTTACAGATGACATGATACTATACATAGAAAATCTTAAAGATGCTACCAGAGAACTTCTAAAGTTCATCAATGATTGGTAAAGTAATAGTATACAAAATTAAAACACAGGAATTTGTTACATATCTACACACTAAAAACAGAAAGGGAAATTAAAGAAACAATCCCACTTATCAATACATGAAAAAGAAACAAACATGCAGGAATAAAGCAACCCAAGGAGACAATAGACGTACATTTCAAAAACAAGACAATGACAAAAGAAATCAAAGATTATACAAACAGATGAGAACATATGCCACATTCTTGGTTTGAAAGAATCAATACTGTCAAAATGACAATACTGCATAAGTCAATCTATAAAGATTGAATGCAATTCCTACCAAATTACCAAAGGCATTTTTTTACAACAAAAAGAAAAGAAAATTATTTGTATGGAAACACAAAAGACCTTGAAAAGCAAAATGAATCTTGAGAAAGAAAAATGGTGCTGGAGGAATCAGAATCCTTGACTTCAGACTACACTACAAAGCTACAGACATCAAAAAATGGTACTGGCATAAAAATAGAAATACAGATCAATGGAACAGGATAAAAACCCCACAGATAAACCCACACATCTATGGTCAATTACTCTATTACAACGGGGGCAAGACTATATAAGGGAAGGAAGATGCTCTCTTCAAAAAATGTTCCCAAGAAAACGGAGCAGCTACATGTAAAACAAGGAAACTGGAACATTCTTTACCACCATACACAAAAATAAACTCAACATGACTATAAACATAAATGTAAGACCAGATTCTATAAAAAGACTTAGAGGAAACCATAGGCAGAACACTCTTTAAAGTAAATCACAGTACTATCTTCCTGAGGCTGTCTCCCAGAGTAATATGAAAACCAACAGAATGGGAGAAAATATTTGCAAACAATGAGA
Organism: Ovis canadensis; assembly: GCF_042477335.2. Taxonomy (NCBI): domain Eukaryota; kingdom Metazoa; phylum Chordata; class Mammalia; order Artiodactyla; family Bovidae; genus Ovis; species Ovis canadensis. The sequence goes on along the minus strand of NC_091259.1, from coordinate 23,890,488 downwards.
CCAGTAAGGGATTAATCTCCAAATTTTACAAGCAGCTCATGTGGCTCAATATTAAAATACACACACACATACATACACACACACACACACACAAAATCAAAAAAGGGTACATGTCTTAAACAGACATTTCTCCAAAGAAGACATAAAGATGGTAAAGAAGCACGTTTGAAAAGATGCTGAACACAGCTAATTACTAGAAAAATGCAAATCAAAACTACAATGAGATGTCACTTCACACCAGTCAAAATAGCCATTATCAAAAAATCTGCAAATAGTAAAAGCTGGAGAAAGTATAGGCACTGTTGGTGGGAATGTAAATTGATATAGCCACTATGGAGAAAAGTATGTAGATTCCTCTAAAATCTAAAAACAGAATCACCATATGAGCCAGCAATCCCACTTCTGGGCATATAAACTGAGAAAACCATAATTCAAAAAGACACATGTACCCCAATATACACTGCACCACTATTTACAATAGCAAAGACATGGAAGTAACCTAAATGTCTATCAACAAAAGCATGGATAAGACCATTTGATACACATATAGAGTAGAATATCACTTAGCAATTTAAAAAAATGCAATTTGCAGCAAAACAGATAGACCTAGAGAACGTCATACTGAGTGAAATAAGTTAGACACTGAAAAAACAATACATGTAATACTGCTTATATGTGGAATCCTAAAAAAAAAAAAAAAAGAGGGGGGCACCAACAAATTTATTTACAAAACAGAAACAGAGTCAGAGATTTAGAGAACAAGCTTATGGTTACCAGTAGGGAAGGGCAGGCAGAAGAGATAGATTGGGAGCTTGGGACTGACATATATGCACTACTTTTAAAACAGATAACCAACAAGGAACTACTATAGCATAGAGAACTCTGCTAAATATTCAGTAATAAACTAAATCAGAAAAGAATTTCAAAAAGAACTGACACATGTATATGTATAAACTGAATCAGTCTGCTGTACACTAGAAACTAACACAACATTGTTAATCAACTACGCTACAATAAAAAATTAAAAAAAAAAAAAGAATAGCAATTCTATCATAGTAAAAGGAGACTGAAATTCTACATCTTGTCCCCTGCAAACTATAACTGAAGTATACTGACAAAGACTGTACAGGCTTAAGGTACAAAAAAAAGAATAAAGACCCTACCAAATCTTGAAAGCAATTAAATGACAGAATGAACCTGTTGAATCATCTACCACAATGGTATTCCTCGTAACTTCTATTCTTTCAATTAACAGTCCTCAAATGATTTTTACTTCTACTTTTCAAAAGAAGTTATTCCCATGAACTTTTATTGAATATACACCAAACTGCATTCTATGATAAAAACAGAATTTTACTGAAAAGGTCCTAATAAAAAAATGACATAAAGTATACTAGCTAACAACTTCATTAAAAATCAATTCAAAACAAGACTAAGCAAATTATTTGCATTTCAGTCTATCTCTCCAAAGAGAATTAATTATTTAAATAACTATTTCAATTTCACTACTAGAGATTTACTTTCCCTGTTGAAACAGAAAGGGAAAAAAACGCATCCAAATTTTCAAATTTACATGCACACACAATATTATGTATTTTCACTATTAATCAACTAGTATTAATTAATAGTGTCCTATTTTAAAGGATATCTCAGCTTACAGATACCTTCAACCTTGTAAGTGAAGGACAAAGATAAAAACCTACTAGAACAACCAAATAAAGAGGAGACAAGAAATTTATATGAAAAAAAATTTAGAGTAATGAAAGTAAAGAAGACCCAAGATCTCAAAGAGAGATGTGTGGGCCTGGCAGCCCTGGGGAGGTGCTGTGGGCTGGTGGGCAGGCTTAGCAGGTGGTGAGAATTTCCACAGTGACAAATCAACAGCAGAAAATCTGAAGAGATGTGAGCATCAAAAAGAAACTAAACCAGAAGGTTCTGATGCTTGAAAAAGTAAGCGTGCTCTCTGAGCTGTAACCAAGCTGTTAACACTGGTCCACTGTTTCAAATCTTTGCTGCTGCAAGACAGAACTGAGGAAATTAAAACACTCCCCCAATGTATCTGGTGCTGTGAGCTGGATGTAACCTGGCTGAAATAACCTCAGCTCAGCCCCTGCAAGGCAGAGACCAAGCATGGCAGAAGCCAAATTTGGCAATAGCTCATGCTATGGAAGTCAAACACAAAAGAAATCCAGCACAGTGGAATTGACAAGAAGCCCAGCATGCTGGAAACCAGGACAACAAAAACAAACTTGGCAGAAAGCTGATGTGGCTCAGTCTCAGATTCCAAAAGACCTGCAGCTAAGAGATCAAGCTCTGAGCCTTTAGAGTGGGAGCATTAACTCCGAGACCCGAGACTACCAGAGAAGTAACCCTAGGAAGTATCAAATAGTTAGAACTCCCACAAGTGAAACCACTTGAATACAAGAACCAGCATCATCCAACCACCAATAGCACCCTTTGCAGGACACCTCATCCAAACAACAACAAAAAAATACAAACCCAATCATCAGCAGACAGGATTACCACCTCACTCAGCCTTGCCCATCAGAGGAAAAAGCAAAAAAAAAAAAAAAAATCAGCACAAATCTCACCCTATAGGAAGCTTACACAAACCACTGGACCAACCTTAGGAGGGCAGAAACCAAAAGGAAGAAATAACTCAACCTTGAAGACTGGGGAAAGAAGACCTCAAACACAATAAGTTAAAAAAAAATAATGAAAAGGCAGAGAAATACTGCATAAATGAAGGAACAAACTAGAAACAGAAGTCCAAATAAATGACCAGGAAATACACAAACTACCTGAAAAAGGATTTGGTATAATGATAGAAAAGATGATCAAAATTCTTGAAAGTAGAAAGGAGAAAATGCAAGAATCAATTAACAAAGACCCAGAAGAACTAAAGAATAACCATATAGAGACAAACAACACAATTACTGAAATTAAAAATACTCTGGAAGGAATCAAAAGCAGAATATCTGAAGCAGAAGAACAAATCAGTGAGATGGAAGATAAAATCATGGAAATAACTTCTGAAGAGCAGAAAAAGTAAAAAGAATGAAAAGAACTCAGGATAGTCTCAGAGAATTCTGGGACAGTATCAAACGCACCAACATTCAAAATATAGGGGTCTCAGAAGAAGAAGAGAAAAAGAAAGGGTATGAGAAATTTTTTGAAAAGATTATAGGTGAACATTTCCCCAACATGGAAAAGGAAATAGTCAATCAAGTCCAAAAGGCACAAAGGGTCCCATACAGGATAAACCAAAGGAGAAACATGCTAAGACACATACTAATCAAACTAAGATTAAACACAAAGAAAGAATATTAAAAGCAGCAGTGGAAAAGCAACAAGTAATACACAAGGAAAACCCCATACATTTACCAGCTGATCTTGCAGCAGAAACTCTTCAAGGCAGAAGGAAATGGCAGAATATATGTAAAGTACTGAAAGGGAAAAATCTACAACCAAGATTACTGTACCAGAGTAAAACCAAGTATATCATTCTAAACTGATGGAGAAATCAAAAGCTTTTCAGACAAGCAAAAGTTAAGAGGATTCAGTACCACCAAACTAGCTTTACAACAAATGTTAAAGAGGCTTATATAGTCAAGAAATGCAAGAGAAGAAAAAGATCTACAAAATCAACCCCAAACAATGAAGAAAATGGCAATAGGAACATATATATCAATGATTACTTTAAATGTAAACAGATTAAATGTTCCAACCAAAAGACACAGACTGGCTGAATGGATACAAAAACACGACCCATATATATGCTGGCTAAAAGAAACCCACTTCAGACCCAAGGAGACATAGGGACTGACACTGAGAGGATGGAAAAACATATTCCATGCAAATGGAAAGCAAAAGAAAGTGGAGTAGCAATCCTCATATCAGACAAAGTAGACCTTAAAATGAAGAATGTTACACGAGGTAAGACAGGACACTACATAATGATCAAGGGATCAATCCAAGAAGAAGCTATAATTGTAAATACCTATGCACCCAAGATAGGAGCACCTCAGTACATAAAACAAACATTAACAGACATAAAAGGAGAAATTGACAGTAACACAATAATAGATTTTAACACCCCACTCACAACAATGGATAGTTCATCAAAACAAAATTAATAAGGAAATACAAGTCTTAATTGATACATTAGATGAGATGGATCTCACTGATATCTTCAAGACATTCCATCCAGATGCAGAAGAATACACCTTCTTCTCAAGTGCACAGAGAACATTCTCCAGGATAGACCCACATCTTGGGTCACAAATCAAACCTCAGTAAACTTAAGAAAAATGAAATTTGTATCAAGCATCTTTTCTGACCACAATGCTATGAGACTAGATATCAACTACAAGAAAAGAACTATAAAAAACACAAACACATGGAGATTAAACAATATGTTTCTAAACAACCAACAAGTTATTGAAGAAATCAAAAGGGAAATTAAAAAATTCTTAGAAACAAATGACAATGAAAACATGACAACTCAAAACCTATGGGATGCAGCAAAAGCAGTTCTAAGGGGTAGTTTACAGCAATACAATCCTGCCTCAAGAAACAAGAAAAACATCGAATGGACAACTTAACTTTACACCTAAAACAACTGGGAAAAGAACCAAAAAAAAAAAAAAAAAACCAGAATTAGCAGAGGAAAAAAATTTTAATAATCCAAGCAGAAATAAATGAAAAAGAAATGAAAGAAACAACACTAAAGATTAATAAAACTAAAAACCGGTTCTTGGAGAAGATAAACAAAATTGACAAACCTTTAACCAGACTGATCAAGAAAATAAGAGAGAAGAATCAAATCAACAAAATTAGAAACGAAAAAGGAGAGGTTACAACAGAAAATGCAGAAATACAAAGGATTATGAGGCTATTATGACCAACTATATGGCAATAAAATAGATAACCTGGAAGAAATGGACAGATTCTTAGAAAAGCTAATTCCCAAGACTGTATCAGGAAGAGATAGAAATTATGAACAACCCAATTACAAGCACTGAAATCAAAGCTGTAACCAAAAAATCTCCCAAAAAAACAAAAGCCCAGGACCAAACAGCTTCACAGGAGAATTCTATCAAACATTTAGAGAAGAGCTAATGCCTAGATAGGCATTAGAAGGATTTCTAAAATTCTTTCAAAAAACTGCAGAGGAAGGAACACATACAAACTCATTCTACTAGGGCACCATCACCCTGAAACCAGACACAGACAACACAAAAAAAGAAAACTACAGGCCAATATCACTGGTGAACACAGATGCAAAAATCCTCATTAAAATTTTAGCAAAAAGAATTCAACAACACATCAAAAAGCTCACTAACCATGATCAACTTGAGCTTATTCCAGGCATGCAAGGATTCTTCAATATATGCAAATCAATTAATGTGATATACCATATTAACAAATTGAAAGATAAAAACCATATGATAATCTCAATAGATGCAGAAAAAGACTATGACAAAATTCAACACCCATTTACAATTAAAACTACTTAAAAAATGGGCACAGAAGGAACCTATCTCAATATAATAAAGACCATATATGATCTACCCACAGCAAATATTATTCTCAATGGTGAAAAACTGAAAGCATTCCCCATAACATCAGGAACAAGACAAGGGTGTCCACTTTCACCACTATTATTCAACACAGTTTTGGAAGTCCTAGCTATAGCAATCAGAGAAGAAATAGAAATAAAACAAATCAAGATCAGAAAAGAAGAAATAAAGCTCTCATTGTTTGTACATGACATGATACTGCACATAGAGAACCCTAAAGATAGTATCAGAAAATTACTAGAGATAAAGATAGTTATCAGACAATTATCAGAGATAATCAGTGAATTTAGCAAAGCTGCAGGATACAAAATCAATACACAGAAATCACTTGCATTTCTATATACTAACAATGAAAAATCAGAAAGAGAAATTAAAGAATCAATCCCATTCACCACTGCAACAAAAAGAATTAAACATCTAGGAATAAATTTACCTAAGGGGACAAAAGAAGTGTACACAGAAAATTATAAGAAACTGATGAAAGAAATCAAAGATGACATAAACAGATGGAGAGATATTCCATGTTTCTGGGTAAGAAGAATCAATATTCTGAAAATGACTATACTACTAAATGCAATCTACAGATTCAATGCGATCCCTATCAAATTACCAATGACATTTTTCACAGAACTAGAACAAAAAGTTTCATAATTCAAATGGAAACACAAAAGACCCCAAACAGTCAAAGCAGTCTTGCGAAAGAAGAATGGAGATGGAGGAATCAACCTTCCTGACTTCAGATTATACTACAAAGCTACAGTCATCAAGACAGTATGGTGCTGGCACAAAAATATAGACCAAGGGAACAAGACAGAAAGCCCAGAAATAAACCCATGCACCTATGGGTACCTTATTTTTGACAAAGGAGGCAAGAATATACAATGGGGCAAAGACAGACTCTTCAACAAATGGAGCTGCAAAAACTGCACAGCTATATATAAAAGGATGAAATTAGAACACTTCCTAATAGCATACACAAAAATAAATTCAAAATGGATTAAAGACCTAAATGTAAGACCAGAAACTATAAAACTCTTGGAGGAAAACATAGGCAGAACACTTGATGACATAAATCAAAGCAAGATCCTCTATGATCCACCTCCCAGAGTAATAGCAATAAAAACAAAAGTAAATAAGTGGGACCTGATTAAACTTAAAAGCTTTTGTACAGCAGAGGCAACTATAAGCAAGGTGGAAAAATTAAAAAAAAAACCCTCAGAATGGGAGAAAATAACAGCAAAGGAAATAACTGACAAAGGATTAATTTCCAAAATATACAAGCAGCTCATACAACTCAATGCTAGAAAAACAAACAACCCAATCAAAAAGTGGGAAAAAGACCTAAGCAGACATTTCTCCAAAACATACAGATGGCTAACAAACACATGGAAAGATGTTCAACATCGCTCATTACTAGAGAAATGTAAATTAAAACCACAGTGAGATATCACCTCACACTGGTCAGAATGGCCATCATCAAAAAGTTTACAAACAATAAATGCTGGAGAGGGTGCGGAGAAAAGGGAGCACTCTTGCACTGTTGGTGGGAATGTAAATTGAGGAATCCACTATGGAAGACGGTATGGAGGTTCCTTAAACAACTAGGAACAGAATCATCATATGACCCAGCAATCCCATTCCTAGGCATATACCCTGAGGAAACCAAAATTGAAAAAGACTCATGTATCCCATTGTTCACTGCAGCACTATTTACAATAGCTAGGACATGGAAACAACCTAGACGTCCATCAACAGATGAATGAATAAAAAAGTTTTGGTATATATACACAATAGACTATTACTCAGCCATAAAAAGGAACTGATTTGAGTCAGTTCTGATGAGGTGGATGAACCTAGAACCTACTATACAGAGTGAAGTGAATCTAAAAGAGAAAGATAAATATCATATTCTAACACATATATATGGAATCTAGAAATATGGTACTGAAGAATTTATTTACAGGGCAGCAAGGGAGAAACAAACATAGAGAATAGACTTATGGACATGGGGAGAGGGGAGGAGAGGGTGAGACATATGGAAAGAGTAACATGTATACTTATATTACCATATGTAAAATAGATGGCCAGTGGGAATTTGCTGTGTGGCTCAGGAAACTCAAACAGGGGTTCTGTTTCAACCTAGAGGGTAGGACGGGGAGTGAGATGGGAGGGAGTTTCAAAAGGGAGGGGATATATGTATACCTATGGCTGATTCATGTTGAGGTTTGACAAAAAAACAACAAAATTCTGTAAAGCAATTATCCTTCAATAAAAAGATAAATTTAAAAAAAAAAGACACAGAGGCTGACTAGATGATAAAAGAAGAGCCTACAATAAACTACCTGCAGAAAACCAACTTTAGGGCAAAAGACACATATAGATAGAATATGATGGGTTGGAGAACGACAGTTCATGCAAATATAACTGCAAGAAAGCGGGGTACCAACACTCTTCTCAAACAAAATAGACTTTAATAGACTAAAAGAGAGATTAAGAAGAATCCTATATAATAATAAAGTGAAAGTGAAAGTCACTCAGTCATGTCCCACTCTTTGCAACCCACTGACTATAGTCCATGGAATTCTCCAGGCCAGAATACTGGAGTGGGTAGCCTTTCCCTTCTCCAAGGGATCTTCCCAACCCAGGGTTTGAACCCAAGTCTCTTACACTGCAGGCAGGTTCTTTACCAGCTGAGCCACAAGGGAAGCCTTACACTCATTAACATATGTGCAACCAACATAGGAACACTCAAAGTAATAAACATATACTAACAGACATACAGGGAGAAAATGATGGGAATACAAAAATAGTATGAGACTTGATATGGAACTCCTATTAATGGACAGAGCCTCCAAACAGAAAATCAGTAAGGCAACAGAGATTCTAAATGATACAATAGAACACTTAAATGCCATTTATGTTTTCAGGACTCTATATAAAAACAAACAAACAAAAAATACAAATTCTTTTCAAGTGTGAATTCACTATATTCACTCTCTAGAATTCACTATAAACTAAGACACAAAACAATCCTCAAGAAATTTGAGTATAATAATTATTTCAAGCATCTTTTCTGACCACAATTGCATGAAACCAGAAATCAAGTATTAAATGAGAAACTAAGAAAAAAAAAACAATAACATGGAGACTAAACAACATACTACTTAAAAACTAAGGGTCATGATGAAATCAAGAGGAAGTTAAAAAATATCTTGAGATAAATACAATGAAAACACAACCAGAGAAAACCTATGGGATGCAGCCAAAGCACAGAGAAGTTCACAGCAATACAAACCTTTCTCAGAAAAATCACAAATAAGGAACACAACTTGCCACCTAAAAGAATTACACAACAAACAAAACCTAAAGATAGGATAAGGAAGGAAATAATAAAGGTCAGAGAATAAATAAATAAAGGATTTTTTAATAGAAAAATATCAATAAAACCCAGAGCTGGGTAATACTCCATTGTGTATATGTACCACAGCTTTCTTATCCATTCATCTGCTGATGGACATCTAGGTTGTTTCCATGTCCTGGCTATTATAAACAGTGCTGCGATGAACATTGGGGTACATGTGTCTCTTTCAATTCTGGTTTCCTCGGTGTGTATGCCCAGAAGTGGGATTGCTGGGTCATATATTACTCAGCCGTTAAAAAGAATTCATTTGAATCAGTTCTGATGAGATGGATGAAACTGGAGCCGATTATACAGAGTGAAGTAAGCCAGAAAGAAAAACACCAATACAGTATACTAACACATATATATGGAATTTAGGAAGATGGCAATGACGACCCTGTATGCAAGACAGGGAAAGAGACACAGATGTGTATAACGGACTTTTGGACTCAGAGGGAGAGGGAGAGGGTGGGATGATTTGGGAGAATGACATTCTAACATGTATACTATCATGTGAATTGAATCGCCAGTCTATGTCTGACGCAGGATGCAGCATGCTTGGGGCTGGTGCATGGGGATGACCCAGAAAGATGTTATGGGGAGGGAGGTGGGAGGGGGGGTTCATGTTTGGGAATGCATGTAAGAATTAAAGATTTTAAAATTTAAAAAATAAAAAACTAAAAAAAAAAAAAAAAACCCCAGAGCTGGTTCTTTGGAAGAATAAACAAAATCAACAAATCTCTGACCAAGAACTTTAAGAAAAGAGAGGACCTCCCCCCTCCCCACCAAAAAAAGAAGAAATAAAACCAGAGAAATAACAACAAATATTGCACAACACAAAAGTACCAAAAGAAAATACTAGAAACAATTACATGCCAACAAAGTGTACAACCTAGAAGAACTGGACAGAAACACACAACCTCCCAAAACTGAACAAAAATGTAGTAGATAATTTGGAAAAGACTGATAAATTTCACTGGAACTGAAATCAAATCTGTAAAAATAAAAATCCTTCCTGCAAAAAACAAGTCCAGGACCAGATGGTTTCACTGGGAAATTCTGCCAGATACACAAATAAGAGCTTACAGTGATCCTTCTCAAACACTTCAAAAAGATTGAAGAGGAAGAAACACTCCTAAATTCATTCTATAAAGCCACCATCACCCTGATAATCAAAACCAGACAAAGACATTGCCAAAACAGAAAATATCTTTGATGACTACGGATACAAGGATTCTCAACACTAATTCATATTCCTCTCTCATCTAAACCATCACAATAATCAAGTCAGCTCTCCTTCAAAATATACATGGAAAACATTTATGCATATAAAAAATCTAATTACTTCAAACATCTCTTCAGCTACTATCTTAGTCAAGTTCACTGTTCTTTCTTATGTGTATTAATGCAAAAGCTTAATTAGACCCCATGTTTGCCCTATTCTCCTTAAATCTACTCTTAACAAAAAAGCCAGGATGGTTCTGTCAAAACACATTTTCTGCTCAAAAATCTGAAACAGTTTTACTTCTCACCCAGAATAAAAACCTACTTCCTTGACTTCTAAGCTTCATATGATCTGGCCTCCCACAGACTCTCTAATCTAGATCTTCCACTTTCTTCTTCTTCACGCGTTTCACTCCAGCAACACTGGTCTCCTTGCTATTTTGTCTAAATACTGGACACACATCCAATCTTCTGTTCCTTATGTCCACAGTGCTCTTCACTCAGATACACAGACATCACGGTTTAACTTATTTCAAGCCTTGCATCGTCATCACTTTTCTAATGAGAATTAGCCTGTGCATCCCAAGACACACACACACAAACACACAGCATAACTGACACTCAAGAGTCCCTCTACCCTGCTTAGGATACGTAACCTTCTACTATGCTGTATAGTTTATCTTTATCACTGTATTATCTTTATCACTGCTATATAGTTTATTATCTTTATCAGTTTATTATCCCTCTCTTTCTGTTCAAATAATACTCCACAAAGACAGATTTTTTCTTATCTGTTTTATTGACCAATAGACAGGCAAACGAATCCTAGAACAAAATATTTTACATGAGAGGGATACCAAATTCAAGTGTCTCATTCTGGACAGAAAGAAGTTAATGACCAGTTTGACTTGTGCAAGGTCAGTCAGTAAATGGCAGAGCCTAGAATAAAACCAAGCCCCCTTGACCCTAGACATAGGCTTTTTTGTCCATCAGGACACAATGGTATAAGATAAGAGAATACATATGAAAATAAATATTAAAAACAAGCAAACAACCATAAACATATACAAACACATTAATAAGAGATACAGACACATTTAACACTAAATAGTACCACTGTCAAGCAGAAGTATTACACGAGGTAACTGGCTACCTATAATCAAACTGTTATTACTTACCTCTATCCTAGATGTTTTTGATGACATCTGTGTTACAGTGTCTTGGAATTTATTTGCCTTATCAAGTTGGGCTTTAAGTTGTTCAGCTAATTCCTTCAAATAGAAAAGATAAGAAAAACAGGTGTGATATATAGTTTAATTCATTTGTAGAATATTTCAAATTCATACGATGATGATGATGTTCAGTCACTGAGTCATGCCCAACTTTGTGACCCCCTGGACTGTAGACCAGCAGGCTCTCTGTCCATGGGGTTCTCCAGGCAAGAATACTAGAGTGGGTTACCATTTTCTTCTTCAGGGGATCATCCCGGATCAGGGAACAAAGCTGCATCTCTTGCATTGGCAGGTGGATTCTTTACCACTGAGCCACCTGGGAAGCCCTAAACATTCAAGCAGCTAACACCTAAATTCACTTACCAGGCTCACAGTCTAATGCATTACTTTTTAATGAATTCATCTGTGTTAAAAAATTCTCAAATACTTATGGAAATTGTTTATATTTTGATAGTAAATAATTAAAGGACATATAGTTTAGAGAAGATAAAAGAAATGCATACCCTTAAGAAGGGAATTTTTATAATTCCTTAGATACTATAAACTTCCAATGCTCAGAATTTCAGTTATTTCTAAAAAGAAAGCCATCATAGTATTAAAATAATACCTTATTTACTGTTGATAGGTAATTTAGATAGAAACTAAATGCATTTCATTTTTATTCTAAGACATCTATAAAAATTTATCAAAAATACTAACATATAAAACAGTAAATCACAATGAAATAAATTAAATGAATAGAATACTATGACAAGCAAAGACAGTTTTCTCCACTGCAGTGGTTCCATGAACACAGAACACTTCTTTTAACATAGATTAATCTCCTAACATGGTTACCTTCCTTTCACTATTTTAACCGATTTATTTGTGCTTTCAAAACACAAATGTTATTTTCTTGCTGTTGGTGGTGGTCTGTCTCGCTTACTAATTTCTGGGTTGAGCTTAAGTTCAGTGTCATTACGGATCAGATTCAAAGAGAGAGAGCATAGCATATGCAAGATATGATTTTTATTAGAGATACACACTGATAAAAATAGAAGTATCAGGTTTGTTCACTTTTTGTTCTACCTCAGAGTGTCACATATTGCACCAAAACAGAAGACTACTTAAGATGACTTACATTTGGATTTGAGATGTGTACATACATATGACCACAAGAGAATCAATTTTTTCAGAACACAGAAAGCTGTCTAGACTTTGCCATTCTGCCATGTGCAGTGTAACATGTATTTGTATAAAAGGAATGTGACAATAATAAATAGATAGATGCCACTCTTACCAAATAATTTCATTTCTATTCAATTCTCAGGTTAAGTCTCAAATCACAACATTATCATGGGAATTAAGTGAGCTACACAAAGCATGTAACACAGTCAGGCACAAACATGATGCCTAAAATTTTGAAAAAATTAATTAACCATTCTTTTTAGTAGCTCAATTTTAAAGTTCCTAAGTAAGGGAATTTAAGAAAGTAACACATTATTAATAAAATATGACTAAAAAGCAAAGGAAGTGACATTTCTGTATTTCCCTCAAATATGTTCCATAAGTTATAAATAAAAGAATAAAGCAAATATCCAACTTAAAAAGAAAATTTTAAAGCATTTAGTTCCCTAAAATCATAAATTTCAAAAATTTGACAAATTACATAGTTTACTTAGAAGTAGACAATACTGTTCTTAGGAGTGCTCAGGACTCTCTTCAAAGAATAAGCAGCATTATTGTCAAAAGATGCTACATCCCCATAGCTTAGGAACTGCCAAAATTACTTGTAAGAAGTTAAATATTTAGTAATTACTCTCCAAAAGAACAAAATATAAGCCTTACCATATTGCCCATCATCTCTGCCTTGATAATTTTGGCTCCTAACTTGTTCTTCTCATCAACACTCAAGACGTGGATAGACTCATCCCCTGGACTACTTCTGTTTGAATAGGACAAACAAAGAGCATATGAAATATAAGTACATATTAACAACATGTAAGCTGTTGTAAATAACACCAAGATTCAAATGTTATTTCAAATGACCTTCACAAAGCAATCAGCACAAACAGAAATAATAAATTTAAAAGCCTCAATGCTTCCCTAAAAATCACTACTTAAAGATACTGTGTTACAATGCCATCATGGCCTATGGCAGTTATAATACCTGACCAAAGACCTAGTAGCAGTGAGAAAAATAATAAAAGTAATATTCATCATAACTTAATATTCCTGGGAAGTGAAGTGAAAGTCACTCAGTCGTGTCCAAATCTTTGGGACCCCATGGACTATACAGACCATAGAATTCTCCAGGCCAGAATACTGGAATGGGTAGCCTTTCCCTTCTCCAGGGGATCTTCCCAACCCAGGGATGAACCCAGGTCTTCCGCATTTCAGGCAGATTCTTTACCAATTGAGCTATCAGGGAAGCCCCTAATATTCCCATTGCCATCTCCGAATATTCCCATACTCATTCTAAAAAAAGAAACAAAAATTGACACTATAATCAGGTCATAATTCTACATATCTAGAGGAATTCTTCTTTTTTTTTTTATTTTATTTTTTTTTAATTTTAGTTTTTTATTTTTTAAATTTTAAAATCTTTAATTCTTACATGCATTCGGAATTCTTCTTATTAAATGGGTAACTTACTGATAACACAAGAAACTATAATCAGAAAATTACATTTATCTACATTTGAAGAATAAAAAGTGACCACATGCTCTTTTGCAAAGACAACTCACAATTAGACAACATAAACCTAATTTACAGCTAAGATGATGTATCAAACCTATAGTGTGCAAGCCTCAAAGAAGGAGATAAATTTCCAGCCCAGGTCAGATTCCTGGCATATCCTGGCTCTCCTAAGAAACTTTGCCTTACCGCCACAAGAAAGATTTGAGACTACAATACAAGGAGGGTGAGCCTATGCAGAGCATGAAGGACTCCTTAATGAAAGAGAAACAGTTAAGAGTACAAGGCAGCTAAAGAGGGGAGAGCTGCACAGTGAAAGAATTCCAGAAAAGTGTAGAGAGTTCCCCTTGAGTAATAACCAGAAAGTACCTGTAGTTGTGAAAATAACATCTCAAAGAATTAGAGCAACAGGATTCAGCATTCCTGGTAATAGGAATAGGTCCCAATAGGCAGACTAGAAAAATTCATAATTATGAAAGCAGTGGGTAGAGTATTAAGGTCCTTTTTCATGAATGGGAAATAAACCCTAGACTAAATGCTGCTCTGAGCCCACCCAACAAATATTAAGGGCAAGAGTCCAAAGGACCAGTTTTAAATTAATTTAACCTTGTCCTAAAACAAAATTCAAGAATACTTTCAGGAATACAAATATATCTAAAACTGAAAAAGTAAAACTCCTTTTTTAATTTAAATTTATTTTTAATTGGAGGATAACTGCTTTACAATATTGTATTGGCTTCTGCCATGTATCAACAGGAATCAAAAGGACCAGATTCCAATTCAGTTAACTGTCTCCCAAAACAAAACTCAAGAACATTTACATGAATGCAAAAATATCTACCATGGAACAAAATAAAAGTCTCAATATCTAGTATCTAATTCCCCACTCCAGTACTCTTGCCTGGAAAATCGCATGGATGGAGGAGCCTGGTAGGCTGCAGTCCATGGGGTCGCTAAGAGTCGGACACGACTGACAGACTTCACTTTCACTTTCATACACTGGAGAAGGGAATGGCAACCTACTCCAGCATTCTTGCCTGGAGAATGCCAGGGACGGGGGAGTCTATGGGGCTGCATAGAGTTGGACACAACTGAAGCGACTTAGCAGCAGCAGCAGCAGTATCTAATTAAAGAATGTCAGACATGCAAACTAGAAAAAAAGTAAAACCCTTAATTAGGAGAAAAAGCTATCAATCAAAGCACTGACACAGATTTAACAAACAGAAGACAAGGGCATTGAAAGTTAATATAAATTTATTCCACATGGTTGAAAAGTAAGAGACAACTAAGACATAAAATAGATTAGAATTTAAATTCTACAAGTGAAAATTACAATGGTCAAAATAAAAACTACACTGAATAGGATTAACAGAGATTAGACTTCAAAAGAAAAAAATTAAATTGAAACACTAGTTTCCAGTGCCTAACTTCTATATAAAATGAAGCACACAGAGAAAAAGAATTTCAGAACAGAAAAGAACAATGGAGATGTATCGAACAACCATAAATAGCCTACTATTCATATTACTGGAGTCCCTGAAATAAATGGGAGACAGAAGAAACAAAGGTCAAAGTTTACTAAAATTAGTGAAAACTAAAAATCGAGCTTACAGAATTCCTAGTACAAAAGCAAAACAAGAAAACCACATCAAGGCACACCATAATCAAATTGTTCAAAACTAATGACAAAGAGAACAATTTATAGCAGCCATAGGAGGGGGGAAAAAAGACATTTATGCACAGAGAATAAAAGGAAGAGCAGATTTCTCATCAGAAACAACATAAGAGAGTAGCAATATCTTTAAAGTACTTCAAATTGTCAGCCTAGAATTCTATATCAAATATCTTTTTCACTTCAGGGTATTGGAAATAAAAACAAAAATAAGCAAATGAGATCTAATTAAACTTAAAAGCATTTGCACAACTAAGGAAACTACAAACAAGGTGAAAAGACAGCCCTCAGAATGGGAGAAAACAATAGCAAACAAAACAACTGACAAAGGATTAATCTCCAAAATATACAAACAGTTCATGAAGAACTGTTTCAATACAAGAAAAATGAACAATTTAATCAAAAGGTGGGCAAAAGACCTAAACAGACATTTCTCCAGAGAAGACATACAGATGGCTAATAAACATAAGAAAAGATGCTCAACATCACTCATTATTAGAGAAATGCAAATCAAAATCACAATGAGGCATCATCTCACATGGGTCAGAATGGTCATCATCAAAAATTCTACAAACAATAAATACTGGAGAGGCTGTGGCAAAAAGGGAACCCTGTTACACTGTTGATGCAAACTTATACAACCACCATGGAGAAGAGTATGGAGATTCCTTAAAATACTAGAAATAAAATTCCATACAACCCAGCAATCTCACTCTTGGGCATATACTCTGAGGAAATCAGAATTAAAACACATTCATGTACCCTAATGTTCACTGTAGCACTATTTACAACAGTTAGGACATGGAAGCAACCTAGATGTCCATCAGCAGATGAATGGATAAGGAAGTAGTGGTCCATATACACAATGGAATACTACTCAGCTATAAAAAGGAATGCATTTGAGTTAGCTCTAATGAGGTAGATGAACCTAGAGCCTGTTTAGAGTGAAGCAAGTCAGAAAGAGAAAGACAAATATCACATATTAATGCATGTATATGGAACCTAGAAAGATGGTACCAACGATACTATGTACAGGACAGCAAATGAGACACAGACATAAAGAACAGACTTTTGGACTCCGTGGGAGAAGGAGATGGTGGGATGATTTGAGAGAACAGCACTGAAACATATACATTACCATATGTAAAAGAGACAACCAGTGCGAGTTTGATGTATGAAGCAGGGCACCCAAAGCTGGTGCTCTGGGACAACCTGGAGGGATCGGGTGGGGAGGGAGGTGGGCAGGGGGTTCAGGAGGAGGGGACACATGTATACCTATGGCTGACTCATACTGATGTATGGCAAAACCCACAATATTGTAATTATGTGCCAATTAAAATAAATTTTTAAAATGTGAAAAAAAAGGTGAAATGAAGACATAAAAAGCTGAAAGAATGTTAAAGAAAAGCCTTCAGACAGAAGAAAAATTATACTAGCCTGAAATATGGATCAACTCAAAGGAAGGAAGAGCAACAGAAATGATGACTACAAGAGTAAATATGTACTTGTTTCTTATTACTTAAGTCTCTTTAAGATAACTAAAGAAAAATAATAACAAGAGTTTATAACAAGTATAAGTAAACTGTATGAAAACACTAACAGAAAGGACAGGATGGGGAGAAATGTAAACTACTATAAAGTTCTTACAGGAGTGGCATAATATCACTTGAAGGTAGATAAGCTAAAGATGTATGCTGCTGGGACTTCCCTGGTGGTCCAGTGGTTGAGAATACACCTTGCAATGCAGGGGATGTGGATTCAATCCCTGCTCAGGAAACTAAGATCCCACGTGCTATGGGCCAATGCACTGCAACTACTGAACCTGCATAATCTGGAGCTTGTGTACAACAATGGAAGATTCCATTTGCTGGACACAGACTGGCTGGATGGATAGAAAAACCAGAACTGTATATATCCTGTCTTCAGGAGACCCACTTCAGACCCAGAGACACATACAGACTAAAACTGAAGGCATGGAAATCAAAAGAAGTAGCAAAACACATATCAAAGGGACTAGACTTTACAAGAAAAACTAGAGACTTCTCTGGTGCTTCAGTGGTTAGGAAATCAACAGCCAATGCAGGGGACACAGGTTTGATCCCTGGTCCAGGAAGATTCCACATGCCCTGAGGGCAAGCCAGGGACGGACAACTACTACACTCCCTCCCCCAAAAGCAGTTCCTACAGTGGTCTCCCATCACCCACATCCACAGCCACATTTTCCTCTTCTCGAACATTTGCACTCAGGATAATCCTACCTGCATGAGCACACTGTATCACATATACATATACACTAACTTTGAATTCCTGCTGAATTATCCCATCTGTCATCATTCTATATTTTTAGCTCCTTTCAAACCTGATACTGTCTTTTCCACTAATATATAAACATATCCAAATATCTGCACCTTAAAAAATATGGGAGTGAGGGAGGCACTTTGTGAAACCCATGTCTCCCACATATACTTCTACCTCTATTATTTCATAACCCACAGTCATAATTTAATCCATGAAATCTGGCTTATAAATCCTCTTTTACAATGATAATATTCTTGATTAAGTTGCCAAAGATTTCTATTATTGCCTACGCAAAGGCACATCTTTGTCATTTTTATCAGACTCTTCTCTGTTTCTGAGAAACTTTCATTTTCTCTTCACTTCTCAGTATACAAAGAATCAATCAAGAGACAGCATCCAAGAAGGTATGCAGACTTCAACCAAAACTCACAAGTTTCAAGAAGATAACTGAAATCTCAGAGACCTTTAAAAGAGGCACCTTTCATGGTTATAAAATTTGTACTCCAAACATTCCTTTTTTTGTTGTTTTGATGGGGTAGTGGAGGGGGTATAATTTCTAACAGAATTGTTTATTAGTATTGAAATGTAGATCAGGATAAATATGATAATACACACGAATTCTGAGTATCTCTGGCATTTTCAATATTAACAGATAATTCAACACACAATAGAACAATAACAGGTATCAAATAAAGACATTACAATGAAAGCTGTTGGGCATCAATGACTGAAGAATACATGATCGTTAATAACACAGTAAAGACACTACTCTGCAACAAACAGCAGGGACAGACTCTTCCATTTACCATGGAAGACTCTAAGCATTTATAATGGCGAGCATATGCTCTGAAAAAAACATCACCATGGCATCTACAACTATCCTATAAAAAGAAAAAAGTACAAGCATTTCTCATTTTTCAGGATTACTGCTATATTTCAAAAGCCTTCTTCAAAATTATTTTCTGAAAAGCAAATTCTATTTCCCCACTTAAATGTACTCTTTTTACAACACACATCCATACACAGGCACACCCACAACAAACTCTGGCTCAAACTTTTGAGGAAAATGTAATTTTAAAAGCTCCAATCCAATCACATTTCAGAAACCTTGAGTATACTGCAATTATTCTCTGCCTGCTGACAGTGTTCATAGATCCCATCCCTTTAATTCTTTTCTTACTACCTATTCTCAAATTTTCTCCCCTAAGGATTTCAGTACTCTTGCCTGGAAAATCCCATGGTCGGAGGATCCTGGAAGGCTACAGTTCATGGGGTCGCAAAGAGTCGGACACGACTAAGCGACTTCACTTCATTTCAAGGACCTCATGACTAATACTCAACACTTCAGAACTTGGTATCCTCTTGTCCTAGGCTATCACAGAAAATTCTGCCAAGGTTTTTAACCTTTTTAACCTTATGTAATATTTTCTATTATATAAAATGAGTTAGAGCCTAATATTAACATAGATAAAATCTAAATTAAGGACATCACATTAGTTTTGCTCATACTATGCACTACTCTAGGTTTCAAACTTTTGAAAATATATTAGCTAATATATTTTCCAATAAAACGGAATTACATACAAGCACATTTTATTTCTAAGAATGAAAATCTTAAAATTACTAATCACATGGACCACTGTTAGAGGATGTTTTCCAGCTACTTCAGGGCCTAAAATTAACAAAGGAAAAGAATGATAAATTGATCACCATAAGAATGAATGAAGGGACTTCCCTGGTGGTCCAGGGGCTGACTCTGTACTCCCACTGCAGGAGGCTGACTCTGTACTCCCACTGCAGGAGGCTGGGGTTCAATCCCTGGTCAGGGAACTATATCCCAAATGCTACAACTAAGACCTGGCAAAGTCAAATAAATAAATTAAATAAATTTAAAAAAAAAGAATTGATGAAGAGAAAAGAGGAAATCTAAAAAGGAGAAAAAAATAAATGTATCACATGACAACTATAAAAATGCTCATAAAACACCCTCAAAAAGCAGGCAAAATATATGACAAAATAAAATAAAATTAAAATAACATTTATAAAAATAGGCCAAACTTCACTTATACGTACATGCAAATTGAAGAAAGTTTCTATTCCTTAAATGTACCTATGGCAAAGATTAAAAACCTCAATAATACTACAAGCAAGGAAGAGAAAAGTCATTCTCACATATGACTGGTAAGAGTGTAAATTGGTTAGTACAATGAAATATATAAATACAATTCCACTCCTTGGAATTTATTTTACAGCTATATTTAACTGTATGCAAAAATAAATGTATAAAATTATTCACTGCAGTATTATTTAGAGCAACACACTAGAAACTACCCAAGCCCAACAAAACAAAACTGATGAGAAATATTAGCCTATCTCTAAGGTTTACAACAGAATATTAAAGAGACTTTAAAATGAAAAAAAAAAAAAAGCACATACATATGGGCTGGTAAGGAAAGATCTTTAAGATACACTGATTGGAAAGAAATAAGATTCAGATCAGTACAGGCATCTGCTGGTGTATCCCAGGGCCCTCTAAAGACCCAACATCTCCAGATGCTGAAGTCCCTTATGCAAAATGGCAGTCAGCCCTTTCCTATCCATGGGGTTTACATTCAATCAACCGTGAATTGAAAATACTTAGGAAAAACATTTCAGAAAGTTTAAAAAACCAAAACCTAATCTGCATAGAGTTGGCAACTATTTACACAGCATTTACACTGTATTTACAACTATTTACATTGTACTGGGTACTAAAAGAAATCTATAGATGATTAAAAGTATATGGGAGAACATATGTAGGTTGTATGTAAAAATACTATGCCTCTTTATATAAAGTACTTGAGCATCCCTAGATTCGGGTATCTGTTAGCGTCCTGGAACCAACCTCCTGGTGATAACAAGAGATGACTGTAATTATATGTTATCTCTTATACGAAGGTCACAGACCCCAAAAATGGACAAGTGTTACATATAGTTGCCAGATAAAACACAAGATGCCCAGTAAAATTTTAATTTCAGGTTAAAAAACTTTTTTAGTTTAAGCGTGCCCAAACATTTTTATTTGTTAAATCTGGCAACCCTAGTTATATAACATTGTGCAAGGCACAAATTCAGTTGCCTGTTTCTGCATCTGGAAAATACCTGGGACAGTCTATGATTTCTTCTAGTTCTAAAATCAGTTCTATGATTTTTTTTCTTGGTAGTTCTAAAATTCACAGGTTTTAAAGCTCCCTAGAATTCTGGCATTTTACCAAAAATTCAACATACACCCAGGATAATGTTCAGACAAATTAACAACTTCTAGTAATCCTTCACTGAATCCTTCCAATCCCTGAAAACAGGCATTCTTCAAGGTCATATTCTTGTTTTCTTACTTTATACCATTCTACATGCTCAGGAATTCTTTTTTTTGTTTCACATATATGTGGATAATTTCCCTCTCTAGTCAACTATGAAATTAATAGAAAGCTTCAAAATACCTGTAACATCAAAATTAACACAGCTAACAAAGAATACTGTCTTCAGACCACAAGCTTTTAGTGAGTGCCCATATTACAGTGTTTCTATCAGAAGCTTACAATACAACATACCAACATGAAGCAATTATAGAACCAAAAGGAGTGCTAACAATATGAGACTGCTTACATGTTCTTCTTAGCAGCAGTCACAGAAGTAAATACCTACAGATTACCCAACTGTTAAGCCAATCCTAATGATATCAGGAAACAAAGAGCTTCATCCCACTTCTACATGTTTCTAGCAACTGGGACTGGAGATAGTCTACCTTCCAGAGCACCTGGAATGAAACCTGGACAATTATATATGTGGACAGCCTCAGAAATTCTCTAAACCCTGCCATGTTTATCCAGTCAGTATAACTGAATTTCTCCTTTCATTTCCTAGGAACAAAGCCCTGATCTAAACCAGAGCCCATCTGACTGGGCCTCCCATCACTCAGTCTGGATTTTGCCAGCTTCCCTTCCTCCTTTCTACTGAAAGCTACACACCAGGCTTTATAATCCACAGCTTCAGATGAAGTAACTAACAAAAGTGATTTACCAGACTCAGGACCCCAAACCACAAAGCTTATACCTACTACTGCCACCAATGAATTCTATTACTTCCTAAAATCTTTTCCTTTAGCGTCCCATTCATTTGGTGGTACTTTAAAACATATTTTAACAATCATTCAAGTACAGGTTAGTTATTATCCTTTGGATACACATTTTCTACTTATGGCTATTTCAAACAGTGTCAACCCTATGGCTAAATCAAGTTTCCTAGGAATGACCCACTGAACCTGGGTTTCCTGACTGAATAACTCAGCCCTATACACAAGTGCTACAGGGACAAGAATAACAAAAGCAGTTAGTGCTACTGATTTTTCTAATCATTATATGTACAATCACTATCTTAACTATATTTTGCTTTCAAAACTCTAACATTAGCTATAAATCCTGTCAACTATCAAAGTGGATTTCCTTCTCTGCAAAACCACCACCAAAATTCATGCTTCCCTCTGCAAGATCTTTCACGTATCTTTTTCACTTCATATTCGGGCTATGGCAGCATATCTTCCTTCAGTCTCCCAGACCTCCAGTAGGCATGTGATATTGACAGTTATGATTGTGTGTTTAAATATGTATGACTTTCATTTGAAAGTAATATGGCAGTACTAACAAAATCTGACCAACCTAGACAACATATTAAAAAGCAGAGACATTACTTTGCCAACAAAGGTCCGCCTAGTCAAAGCTATGCTTTTTCCAGTAGACATATATGGATGTGAGAGCTGGACTATAAAGAAAGCTGAGCTCTGAAAAATTGATGCTTTTGAACTGTGGTGTTGGAGAAGACTCTTGAGAGTCCCTGGGCAGCAAGGAGATCAAACCAGTCAATCCTCAAGGAAATCAGTTCTGAATATTCACTGGAAGTACTGATGCTGAAGCTCTAATACTTTGGCCACCTGATGTGAAGAACTGACTCATTTGAAAAGACTCTGATGCTGGGAAAAGTTGAAGGGGGGAGGAGAAGGGGACGACAAAGGATGAGATGGTTGGATGGCATCACCGACTCAAAGGACATGAGTTTGAGTAAACTCCAGGAGTTGGTGATGGACAGGGAAGCCTGGCATGCTGCAGTCCATGGGGTTGCAAAGAGTTGAACATGACTGAGCGACTGAACTGAACTGAACAAAATCTACCAAAATATTTTATGTAGCGTATCCATTTATAAGAACTATTAAGGTCATTTAGCTATATAGATTGCAAAAAAGCAAGTTTTAAGAAAATATTCACTACTGAATTCATCTTTCAGCTTTTTGTTAAATAAACTGAAATGAAATACAATATATAAAATGAAACTACTGAACTGTTAAAAGGTGCATATCTTATCTCTTACATCAAATTTAAGAAAAAAAATCATAACATACCTAATCAGTAACTAATGCTCTAAAAAGTACAGTTCAGTATCTTGAATCCTCTGGACCTTAGTATTCATTCATTGGTTTAGGAAACAAATGATAGAATACCTGGCAAGTGAAGATTTTGTATCCTGTAGATGTTCTTTTGTCACAGAGTCCTCTCTCAAGCCTTCCTCCTGTGATTTTTCTCTCACGTTTTCTGAAACGTATCCATGGTCAATACTGTGACTGGTTTCTAGTGGTTTTTGATTTGAATGTTTCCTGTCTCCCCTCCCAAATCGACTCCGGCATGATAAACTTTCTTCACTGCTCTCTGTGGGTTTTTGAAAGCCACGATGCACAGAATCTTGAGGCACTACTGCTGAAGATGAACTAGATGGTTCAAAATTGCTGTCCTTGCTATGAAATGACACTTCTTCATCATCAGAGGGTCTTAAGAATTTAGCTCTTAAATTTACATGAGAAGAAAATTCTTGATTTTTCCTTGGACTGGGTTCTCTTCTATATGTTTCTGAAAACACAGCTCTACCATCTTTTTCATCACCACTAAACTTATCTTTAGTGATACTGTTTGCAATATCCGTTGTATTATATCTACCTCTTGAACTTTTATTATATTTTACCAAGTCTGATTTTCCACTTTCTTGACTACTGTGTGCTTTATCTGAGTATGCTGGTTTCTTCCACCGTTCTCGTCTACCATCTTCTTTCGTAAATGCAGCTTTTTCAGCTTCTTTTAATTTCAACTGAAATTCTTCCATTGACTAGAAAGGAGGAAAAATTCATTAAGATATTTAAAATTAAAAATGGCTCAATGACTTGTACTCCACATGCCACTGTGTCATGATACATTGTCATGTAGTACAATAAAAGAAAAAACTTAAGAAGGGGAATGAAAGACCTATACAATCATCCTAAATGACATAGGCTGAAATATGTACCCCTTCCAAAGTCATATGTCAAACCCCTAACCCATAGAACCTCAGAATGTGACATTTGTAGAAAGGATCTTTAAAGAGGTGATTGGAGTTGATGATGGACAGCAAGGCCTGGCATGCTGCAATTCATGGGTCGCAAAGAGTCGGACACGACTGAGCGACTGAACTGAACTAAAGTAAGTTAAAATGAGGTCACTGGGTTATGCCTTAATCCAGTATGATTGCTATCCTTGTAATGAGAAGAATGTGGACACACAAAGAGATAAGCACACACACAGAGAATATGCACACACAGAGAAAATACCATGTGAGGACAGAGCTAGAAGGCAGATACTTATGAAAGAAGAAGAAAGGCCTCAGAAGAAACCAAACCCTCTAACATCTTGATCTTGAACTTCAATTCTCCTGAACTTTAGGAAAATAAATTGCTGTTGTTTAAATCACCCACTCTGTGGAACTGTGTTGCGGCAGCCAGAGCAAGGAAACACACTGCTATAAAATGAATATTTTAAAAAATATGAATAATCAAAGAAAAATTACCAAATAATAAAAAAATTCTGGGAGCTCAAAAAAAGCCATTTAGACCAAATGCCCAGCATTAAAATAAAACAGAATTCAGAAATCAGTTAAGACATAATATTTTAAAAGATATTTCCTACTATCAGTGAGATTCAAGATGTTACTGCATGGCTAAAACAAAACAGACTCTTATGAAAAGAAGAGCAGTTCAAGAGCAAGAAAGACAAAGAAAACTATGTTCTAAGATAGACAGGTAGTGAATGGAACAACAGAAAGTGTTGAATCCAAATCTGCAAATTCAACACTAGCCTAGGAATTTGCTATACTTGGGAAAACATGGTAAACAAATATAAGTTATAGCAAAAAGACACATGGACAATTAATTCTACAGAACATGCATATACTTTCAGAAGGAAAAACCAAAGATGGTAGAAGCATTAACAAAAAAATTTCCCCAGCTAATTTTCTAGATCCAAAGGTCTCATCCAACAGCCTTTGGGGAAGGAAGAAAGTGAAGCATACAGAAACTCATACATAAAAAAAATCCTAATTCCTGAGTCTTAAAATTCGTGCAGAAAATAAATTTTTCACAAAGATCAGATCAGAGGAAGGACTGAATGTGAACAAGTAAACAACATTCTGCCAACAAAGGAAAGGAAGTTAAGACTGTTAACAACTTTTCACTAAGTGCTAGAAGATAATGAAGTAAAGATGAAATTTTGAAAAATAATTCTAAACAAAAATTCAATTCAGTCAAATTATCTTTCCTTGACATGTACAGAAAAAAGGCATTTTCTGAAATGCAACATATCAGAAAGTACATTACTTACTAATTCTAAGGGAAAAATTACTCCCTCAGAATTTATCATTAAGCCAAACCGTAAATGAGTTAGGGCAGGTATCTTTGAAAAAAGGAATTCAGGCCATAAACTAAATGGCGAATGTAATGGTTAAGCCTAAATAATTGTTCTTATAGTTGTGAAGAATACAACTGTCGAGGATAACATGCATATTTTTTAAACTTGTAGTAAACTGTAATTAACATTTTTAAATCTTTCCATAAAATCTGAGAGTTGAGATGGAAAGTCATTATCTTAGACGAGGCAGAGATAATCCATTATATTTTATCAAATTTTTTTAAAAATCTAGGCTTAACATGTTTCTTAAATTTAATGACAACGTGAACAGAATGAAAATGATGGCAGTAAAGGCAGATATTTTCCCAATTTAAGCATTACCTCATAGGCAACTTTTTTCTTTCTTGGTTATACATAAATTAACAATATCTTTATAATTAGTGGCTTCTAAAATTCAATAAAATATGGTAATAACAAAAACAGTAGCTGACACAATTTATCCAATGCTTATTGTACTACACTTCTGAATCATTTAAATGGGGTCTACATAGAATGTCTAGATTCAGATTTATTCATGAATTTCATAATCTTGGTTCTTTAAACTCTGCCTCAGTTTCCTCATTTACTAAATAAAAATAGTAGTATAACTGTGGCTAATAATTAAATTTAATTATACATGAAGTATAATGTATACTGTAATGTAAGTAGCTGGCAGATGAAAAGCATTCAAATTATTATTAGTGCTCACAACAATTCTATGAGAATAATACTAATAATCGTCTTTAAAATAAAAAATAAAATGAAGCTTAAGATCACACAGCAAGAGTAACAAACTTGATATTGAAATTCAAGACTATTTAACTACACAGCAAATGTTTTTAAACCATCATGTCAAAATGCCTAACTCTGATTCTTAACTGTTCCAGAGAATTAAGAAATTATATAAAACTTCAAAGTTTCAAAAATAAACTTATAATAACCCTTAAAAGATAAAAAGAAAAATAAAAATAATATAAATAAAGATATAAATGCAAAATAAAATATTAACAAATTTAATTCAGTAGTATATTAAAGTAAATGCCATGATCAAATAGGAGTTAAAGAATCCAAGAATGGCCCGAAGATAGAAAATATGTTCAAACAATTCAACTCATTAATAAAAGAAAAAAAATAATTTTATCTCAAAGGATATCAAAACAGTTATTTCATAAAAATTAGATACTCACTCCTAATTTAAAAGCAAATTAACAAAAAAGCACCTTTCAATAAACCATGAATGCAAAGATACTTTTTAAACATGACAATCTTCATCTTAAATGCACTTAAACACAGAAGAAAGGTGTCTATATCAAAATCCTGAAATTCTATTTCAAGAATACAAGAAAGTTTAAATATCGTAATACTGAGCAGAGAAAAGTAATCAACATTTCCATGTAACTATTTTCCGCAAAGAGACACGACTGAGTGACTGAAGTGAACTGAACTGATTTTCCCAGATAAGCCAGTTTAAAAGAGCTATAGATGTAATGACAAGAGTTTTTTAAAAAAATGGGCAGACTAATACCAGTCAAGTCAGAAAACATAAAGAAAGAAAGATTCAACATATACTTATGTTGAACATAAAAAATATACTGAGGATAAGGATATATATGTAACAACAAATGGAGAAATACACTGAAAAGAATAAATGAAAATTTGAACTGATGAATAACCAGTATTTTAGGATGAAATAATTCAGTATTGTTATTCAGTCGCTCAGTCATGTCTGATTCTTTGTGACCCCAGAACTGCAGCATGCCAGGCATCCCTGTACTTCACCATCCCCTGGACCTTGCTCAAACTCATGTCCACTGAGTCGGTAATGCCATCCAACTATCTCGTCCTCTATCGTGCCCTTCTCCTGCTGCCTTCAATATTTCCCACCACCAAGGTTTTTTCTAATGAGCCTGTCCTCCGCATCAGGTAGCCAAAGTATTACAGCTTCAGCTTCAGCATGAGTCCTTCCAATGAATATTCTGGGTTGATTTCCTTTAGGATTGACTAGCTTCATCTCCTCACAGTCCAAGGGACTATCAAGGGTCTTCTCCAACACCACAGTTCAAAAGCATCAATTCTTCCATGATCAGCCTTCTTCATGGTCCAATTCTCACATTCATACGTGACTACTGAAAAAACCATGGTTTTGACTATCCATCCAGACCTTTGTAGGCAAAGCAATATCTCCACTTTTTAATACACTGTCTAGGTTGGTCATAACTTTTCTTCCAAGGAGCAAGCATCTTTTAATTTCATGGCTGGAGTCACCATCTGCAGTGACTTCGGAGACCAAGAAATAAAGTCTGTCCTCACTGTTTCCACTGTTTCCCCATCTATTTGCCATGAAGTGATGGGACCCAATGCCATGATCTTAGTTTTTGGAACATTTGAGTTTTAAGCCAGTATTTGCACTCTCCTCTCTCATCTTCAAGAGTCTCTTTAATTCCTCTTTACTTTCAGCCATCAGGGTGATGTGATACGTGATATGATATCTGAATATCTTGAGGTTATTGATATTTCTCTTGATTCCAGCTTATGCTTTATCCAACCCAGAATTTCTCATGATGTACTCTGCATATTAAGTTAAATAAGCAAGGTGACAATACACAGACATAAAGTACTCCTTTCCCAATTTTGAATCAGTCTACTGTTCCATGTCCAGTTCTAACTGTTGGTTCTTGACCTGCATACAGGTATCCCAGGAGACAGTTAAGGTGGTCTGGCAGTCCCACATCTTGAACAACTTTCCACAGTTTCCTGTGAAAAGGCTTTAGCGTAGTCAATGAAGTAGATGTTTTACTAGGATTCTCTTGCTTTCCTAGGATCCAATGAACGTCAGAAATTTGATCTTTGGTTCCTCTGCCTTTTCTAAATCCAGGTTGAATATATGGGAGTTCTTGACTCATATACTCTTGAAGCCTCGCTTGGAGAATTTTGAGCATTACTTTGTTAGCATGTGAAATAAGTCCAATTGTGTAGTAGTTTTAACACTCTTTGGCATTGCCCTTCTTTGGTACTAGAATGAAAACTGACTGTTTCCAGTCCTGTGGCTACTATTGAGCATTTCCATATTTGCTGGCATATTGAGTGCAGCACTTTCAGAACATCATCTTTTAGGATCTGAAATAGCTCAGCTGGAATTCTATCACCTCCACCATCTTTGTTTGTAGCAATCTTTCCAAAGGCCCACTTGACTTCACATTCCAAGATGTCTGAGTTTAGGAGAGTGATCACACCATTGTGGTTATCTGGATCATTAAGATCTTTTTTGTATACTTCTGTGTATTCCTGTCACCTCTTTCTATCTTCTGCTTCTGTTAGGTCTGCACCATTTCTATCCTTTATTGTGCCCACCTCTTTATGAAATGTTCCCTTCAATTCACTTCAGTTCAGTCGCTCAGTAGTGTCTGACTCTTTGCAACCCCATGAACCACTGCACGCCAGGCCTCCCTGTCCATCACCAACTCCTGGAGTCCACCCAAACCCATGTCCATTGTGTCAGTGATGCCATCCAACCATCTCATCCTCTGTCATCCCCTTCTCCTCCTGCTCTCAATCATTCCCAGCATCAGGGTCTTTTCAAATGAGTCAGCTCCCTGCAGCAGGTGGCCAAAGTATTGGAGTTTCAGCTTCAACATCAGTCCATCCAATGAACACTCAGGACTGATCTCCTTTAGAATGGACTGGTTGAATCTCCTTGCAGTCCAAAGGACTCTCAAGAGTCTTCTCCAACACCACAGTTCAAAAGCATCAATTCTTCGGTGCTCAGCTTTCTTTACAGTCCAACACTCACATCCATACACGACTACTGGAAAAACGTGGTATCTCTAATTTTCTTGAAGAGATCTCTAGTCTTTCCCATTCTATTGTTTTCCTCTGTTTCTTTGCATTGTTCAGTTAGGAAGATTTTCTTATCTCTCCTTGCTATTCTTTGGGACTCTGATTCAGATGGGGTATATCTTTCCTTTTATCCTTTGCCTGTCATTTCTCTTCTTTTCTCAGCTATTTGTAAGGCCCCCTCAGACAACCATTTTGCCTTTTTGCATTTCTTTTTCTTGGGGATGGTTTTGATCACTGTCACCCGTCAGTTCAGTTCAGTTCAGTTGCTCAGTCGTGTCCAACTCTTTGCAACCCCATGAATCACAGCACGCCAGGCCTCCCTGTCCACCACCAACTCCAGGAGTTCACTCAGACTCACGTCCATTGAGTTGGTGATGCCATCCAGCCATCTCATCCTCTGTCGTCCCCTTCTCCTACTGCTTCCAATCCCTCCCAGCACCAGACTCTTTTTCAATGAGTCATGGAATGAGGCATGAGGTGGCCAAAGTACAGGAGTTTCAGCTTTAGCATCATTCCTTCCAAAGAAATCCCAGGGCTGATCTCCTTCAGAATGACCTGCCTCTTGAGAAACCTATATGCAGGTCAGGAAGCAACAGTTAGAACTGGACATGGAACAACAGACTGGTTCCAAATAGGAAAAGGAGTACATCAAAGCTGTATATTGTCACCCTGCTTATTTAACTTATATGCAGAGTACACCATGAGAAACACTGGGCTGGAAGAAGCACAAGCTGGAATCAAGATTGCCGGGAGAAATATCAATAACCTCAGATATGCAGATGACACCATCCTTATGGCAGAAAGTGAAGAGAAACTAAAAAGCCTCTTGATGAAAGTGAAAGAGGAGAGTGAAAAAGTTGGCTTAAAGCTCAACATTCAGAAAACGAAGATTATGGCATCTGGTCCCATCACTTCATGGGAAATAGATGGGGAATCTGCCACCTGTACTATGTTACAAATCTCTGTCCATAGTTCTTCAGGCACTCTATCAGATCTATTCCATTGAGTCTATTTGTTACTCCCACTGTATACTCATAAGGGATTTGATTTAGGTCATATACCCATGGCCTAGTGGATTTCCCTACTTTCCTCACTTGAAGTCTGAATTTTGCTACAAGGAGTTCATGATCTGAACCAGTCAGTTTTTGCTGACTCTATCTTCTGCTCCAAGAATATAATCACTCTGATTTTGGTACTGACCATCTGATGATGTCCACCAGATGTCTGCCATCTCTTGCGTTGTTGGAAGAGGGTGTTTGCTATGACCAGTGTGTTCTCTTGGCAAAACTCTGTTAGCCTTTGCCTTGCTTCATTTTGTACTCCAAGGCCAAACCTGCCTGTTATGCCAGGTATCTCTTGACTTCCTTGCATTCCAGTCACCTATGATGAAAAGGACATCTTTTTTGGGTGTTAGTTCTAGAAGGTCTTGTAGGTCTTCATAGAACCGCTCAACTTCAGCTTCTTTGGCATTAGTGATTGGGGGCATAGACTAGGATTACTATGACACTGAATGGTTTGCCTTGGAAACGAACAGAGATCATTCTGTTGTTTTTGAGACTACAACCAAGTACTGCATTTTGGACTCTTTTGTGGACTATGAGGGCTACTCCCTTTCTTCTAAGAGATTTGCCCTCAGTAGCATATATAAAGGTCATCTGAATTAAATTCACCCATTCCAGACCATTTTAGTTCACTGATTCCTAAAATGTCGATGTTCACTCCTTCCATCTCCTGTTTGACCACTTCCAATTTACCTTGACTCATGGATCTAATATTCCAATGCAATATTGTTCTTTAAAGCACCAGATTTTACTTTCACCACAAGACACACTGACAGCTGGGCATTGTTTCTGCTTTGGTTCAGTCTCTTTATTCCTTCTGGAGCTATTTCTCCACTCTTTCCCAGTAGCATATTGGGCATCTACTGACTTGGGGAGTTCATCTTTCAGTGTCACATCTTTTTGCCTTTTCATACTGTCCAAAATCACTGCAGATGGTGACTGCAGCCATGAAATTAAAAGACGCTTTCTCCTTGGAAGGAAAGTTATGACCAAAGAGACAAAACTTTGTATGCTTTGTATGAAAGCAGAGACAAAACTTTGTTAACAAAGGTCCATCTAGTCAAGGGTATGGTTTTTCCAGTAGTCATGTATGGATGTGAGAGATGGACTATAAAAAAAGCTGAGTGCTGAAGAATTGATGCTTTTGAACTGTGGTGTTGGAGAAGACTCTTGAGAGTCCCTTGGACTGCAAGGAGATCCAACCAGTCCATCTTAAAGGAGATCAGTCCTGAGTGTTCATTGGACGGACTGATGTTGAAGCTGAAACTCCAATATTCTGGCCACCTGCTGCAGAGAGCTGACTCATCTGAAAAGACCCTGATGCTGGGAAACATTGAGGGCAAGAGGAGAAGGGGATGACAGAGGATGAGATGGTTGGATGGCATCACTGACTCAACAGACATGAGTTTGAGTGAACTCCGGGAGTTGGTGATGGACAGGGAGGCCTGGAGTGCTGTGGTTCATGGGGTCGCAAAGAGTCAGACATGACCGAGCAACTTCACTTTCACTTTTCACTTTCTTGCATTGGAGAGGGAAATGGCAACCCACTCCAGTGTTCTTGCCTGGAGAATCCCAGGGACAGGGGAGCCTGGTGGGCTGCCGTCTATGGGGTCACACAGAGTTGGACACGACTGAAGTAACTTAGCAGCAGCAGCAGCATAGCAAATATAAGTAAAAAGGAAACATGAAACTAACAGGAAGATTTATTAAAAGATCTTAAGTCAATATCCCCAAATGAGTAAATACTATAAATAATCAAATCAAATGGCAAAAAGTATATGAAAAAAAAAGAATCTACCTGATTAGTAAACAAATGATAAAAATAAAAGCAAAGAAAAAATCTGCTTACCAATCACAGTAGCATAGACTCTAGAAAACATACTACTATTGACAATCATATAAAAAAAGTAATTTTATTGAGTGTAATTCCTTCAATCCTTCTACAGAGAAATTTTGCAATATATATCTCACTGTAAGTATCCATATCCTTTCATTGGCAATTTCACTTTAGTGATTCTTTTAAGAAAATAACCAGATAAGTACACAACATTCATTGGAAAAGATGGTTATCCCAGTGCTGTTTAACAGGGGAAAAAAAAAACATATAAATATCTCTCCACTAATATAAATAAATAATGGGTTGTTGTTCAGTCACTAAGTCATGTCCAACTCTTTGCAACCCATGGACTGCAGAACACCAGACTTCCCTGTCCTTCACCATCTCCCAGAGTTTGCTCAAACTCATGTCCATTGAATAGGTGATGCCATCTAACCATCTCATCTTCTGTCGTCCCTTTCTCCTCCTGCCTTTCCCAGCATCAGGGTCTTTCTCAAAGAGTCAGAACTTTGCATCAGGTAGTTAGGTACTGAAGCTTCAGCTTCAGCACCAGTCCTTCCAAAGAATATTCAAGGATGACTTCCCTTAGGATGGACTGTTCTGACTCTCTGCAGTCCAAAAGACTCTTAAGAGTATTCTCTAGCACCATGGTTCGAAAGTACCAATTCTTCAGCACTCAGCCTTTTTTATGGTCCAATTCTCACATCCATACTTGACTACTGGAAAAACCATAGTTCTGATTATATGGATCTTTGTCAGCAAAGTGATGTCTCTGCTTTTTAATACACTGTCCAGGTTTGTCGTAACTTTTCTTCCAAAGAATAAGCATCTTTTAATTCATGGCTGCAGTCACCTTCCACAGAGATTTAGGAGCCCAAGAAAATAAATTCTGTCACTGGTTTCATCTTCTTCCCATCTATTTGCCATGAACTGATACCATGATCTTAGTTTTTCGAATGCTGAGTTTAAGCCAGATTTTTCACTCTGCTCTTTCATCTTCATCAAGTTTCTCTTGCCTCCTTGCTTTCTGCCATCAGGGTGGTATCATCTGCATGTCTGAGGTTGCTGATACTTCTCCCGGCAATCTTGATTCCAGCTTGTGACTCATCTAGTCAGGTATTTCACATGATGTACTCTGCATTTAAGTTAAATAACCAGGGTAACAATATATAGACTTGATGTACTCCTTTCCCAATTTGGAACCAGTCTGTTTTTCCAAGTCTGGTTCTAACTGTCACTTCTTGACCTGCATACTGGTTTCTCAGGAGGCAGGTAAGGTGGTCTGGTACATCCATTTCTTTAAGAATTTTCCATAGTTTGTTTTGATCCACACAGTCAAAGGCTTTAGAGTAGTCAGTGAAGCAGAAGTAGATGTTTTTCTGAAACTCTCTTGCTTTTCCTATGATCCAATGAATGTTGGCAATTTGGTAATCTGGTTCTTCTGCCTTTTCTAAGTCCAGCTGATATACTGAGAAGTTCTTGGTTTATGTACTGTTGAACCCTAGCTTGAAGGATTTTGAGTATTACCTTGCTAGCATGTAAAATGAGCACAATTATATAGTAGCTTGAACATTCGTTGGCATTGCCCTTCTTTGGGATTGGAATGAAAACTGATATTCTCCAGCACTTAACCACTGCGGAATAACCAAATTTGCTGGCATATTAAGTGCAGCACTTTAATCTAAAAGCATCTTTTAATCCTAAAGGCATCAACTTTTAGGATTTTACATAGCTAGGCTGGCATTCCATCACCTCCACCATATAAATATATGTATAAATATTAAGATATCACTAAAATTTATGTATTTATTGGCATCCAACTATGTCTGCTTGTGTAAGTCTGAAACAAACAGAATGTAGACTGTAAGCTTATGCTATGTCTGTTGTCAGATCTTTCTGATCCCAGAACTGAAGCTCTCCAGGTTCCTCTGTTCACAGAATTTTTCCAGGCAAGAATAATAGAGTGGTTTGCTATCTCCTGCTCCAAGGGATTTGCCCAACTCATGGATCGAACTTGCATGTCTTAGGTCTTCTGCATTGGCAGGCAGATTCTTTACCACTGAACCTCCAGGGAAGCCCAGTCTATATGCCTACTTTTGTAAAACTATTTTAAAATTATATAATAATTAGGAAAAAATTAAATATATACCTATATATATATCAAAATACTAATATAGATTCTCTTCAGTTCAGTTAAGTCACTCAGTCGTGTCTGGCTCTTTGCGACCCCATGAAATGCAGCTCGCCAGGCCTCCCTGTCCATCACCAACTCCCGGAGTTCACTCAAGCTCACATCCATTTTATACAATTATAAAAGAAATGCATATTTGTTTTCTAAAGAATACATAAAAAGTGGAGAAAGGTCTAAAGTGGAAAAGTCTCTTTCATCAATAGAATCCCCAACAGTCTCACTCCCTGGAAATAACTATTTTAGCTTCATATGTGCCCTTCCAAAAATTGTCTGTGCCAAAGCAAATATATGGGGTTTCCCAGGTGGCTCAGTGGGTAAAGAATCTGCCTGCAGTGCAGAAGACACAGGAGATGCAGGTTCAACCCCTGGGTCAGGAAGATCCCTTGGAGAAGGAAATGGCAACCTGCTCCAGTATTCTTCTCTGGGAAATTCCACGGACAAAGGACCCTGGTGGGCTATAGTCCATGAGGTTGCAAAGAGTCAGACATGACTGAGTTACTGAGCACAGCACAGCATGCAAATATAGGTATGTATATATGTGTATCAGTTCAGTTCAATCACTCAGTCATGTCCAACTCTTTGCAACCCGATGAATCACAGCATGCCAGGCCTCCCTCCCTGTCTATCACCAACTCCCAGAGTTCACTCAAACTCATGTCCCTCGAGTCGGTGATGCCATCCAGCCATCTCATCCTCGGTCATCCCCTTCTCCTCCTGCCCCCAATTCCTCCCAGCATCAAAGTCTTTTCCAATGAGTCAACTCTTCGCATGAGGTGGCCAAAGTACTGGCGTTTCAGCTTTAGCATCATTCCTTCCAAAGAAATCCCAGGGCTGATCTCCTTCAGAATGGACTGGATGGATCTCCTTGCAGTCCAAGGGACTCTCAAGAGTCTTCTTCAACACCACAGTTCAAAAGCATCAATTATTCAGCACTCAACTTTCTTTACAGTCCAACTCTCACATCCATACATGACTACTGGAAAAACCACAGCTTGACTAGATGGACCTTTGTTGGCAAAGTAATGTCTCTGCCAATAACAATTCTCTCACTTTTTGTTTACTCCTTTCTAAACCTCTTTCTATTCAAATTTTAAAAAACAGGACATCAACAGCTACTGAAACAGAAAGATTATTCACACATTGTGAATGGGGGAGCTGGTTCTAAAATATATTGCTTCATTATTCCATTGTTTTATACACACACACACACACACACACACACACAGTAATCATGCCATGTTTTAAGTAAGACAGATCATGTTGCATAACTTAAGCTTATGCAGTACTGTATGTCAAGTATATCTTAATAAAACTGGAAGAAAATGAATAAATATCACTTTCTAAAAGCAAAAAAAAAACAGTACTAATATCAAAAGATATTCTATGGAGACTTTCCTATACTATTGAAATTTCTTCACAACAAGAAAATGCTGCTTTTACTTTAAAAACATACATTCTTAAACTGTCCTTACTTAAGTTTCATATTCATTAAATTTTGTATTTAAATACGCTCACAGGTTTATCTAAAAATGAAATGCAAAACATGGCTTCAGCAGTTGAAGAGAGTTAGAACTGAAATTTAATATCAAGTCAATTAAAAAATGTATCCTAGCACAAAACACTAACAAAGTTAAAGTCAATTTCTATATAACTTTGAAAATAATATTTATCTCCTAAATACCAAGACTTACCCCATATCTTTCAGCTACAATGTCCTCAAAATTTCTATTTTGTTTCTCAGCTTGTTCTTTCATTCTTTGATAAGACTTCCTTAGCCAGCTTAGACCACCATCTTCTACTGAAATTCAATTGCAATATTAAATGTCAGTACTTTTCATGTGGTTATAACAGAATATTTACTGCTACTACAGTAACTATGAAATTGCATATTATTGTTTGAACATATAAAAATCATAAGTGCATTTAAAATTCAACATATATTTGAATGCCTATATATGTAAGGCACAGTTTTGCAATAATGAGAAAAGAAAAATGAAAAGAAACACCTGGGAAATTCCATGGTGCTCCACTGACTAATACTCTAGATTCCCAATGTAGAGGGGCCAAATATGATCCATCAGGGAACTAGATACCACATGCTGTTGCTAAGAGTTCACATGCCACAACTAAAAATACTGCACGCCATAACTAAGAGTTAGCATGCTGCAACTCAGAGTTTGCATGCCACAATGAAGATCAAAGACTGTGATGCAACACTCAGCACGGTCAAATAAATTTTAACAATAAATATTTAAAACAAATAAAAAGAAATAAAAATAGAACTACCCTAAAAAACCTGGAATCTAAGGAAATGAGGATAAGAGAAGATAAATATAACAAATATTACATTTTATCAAAAGAGTATTTATCACTATTATAAAGAGTTACATAAAAATGAAAAAAGGAGAGAATTATTTATAAATATAATATCAGGGGACAATGTCACACACCAGGATGAGAATCGAGTTGGATTTCTACAAAGAATAGAGTATGCCTCAAAATAAATTAAAGCCGAGAAAGGTATACACCTAGTTTTTTTTAGAGGAAAAAAACTACTTCAGATATAACTTAAAGAACATATAAGGAGATGAGACCAGTCAAGATGCTGGAACAGAAGGACCTGAGGTTCACTTCTTCTCACAAGCACATCACTAATTACATCTACAAATGAAACAATTTAAACATACCACATGCTGAACATTAGCAGAGGATCTTGGATACATTAAAAGACAAGAAAAGATCCCCAAATAACCAGATAGGATGGAGAGAAGAGACATAAAGCAAAAGAGGAAACGAGATGGAATCCATAACCTTGGGGTGGTGGGGCCGGGGTGGGGGTGGGGGAGTGGCTGAAGAAGAGGAGAGGTTACCACATCAGGAGAAGGCCCCTTGAATATTTAAGAAAACTGAAATCATTTCAAGCATCTTTTCTAAACACAACACTATGAGACTAGAAATCAATTACAAGAAAAAAAAGTCAAAAACACAAACACATGGAGGCCAAACAATATGCTACTAAATAACCAAGAGATCACTGAAAAAATCAGAGGAAACTAAAAAATATAGAGAAAAACAACAACACAACAACCCAAAACCTATGGGATACAGCAAAAGCAGTCCTAAGAGGGAAGCTTACTTCGACCCTACCAAGAGAAACAAGAAAAATCTCAAACAATTTAATCTTATACCTAGAGCAACTAGATAAAGAAGAAAAAATCCAAAGTTAGTAGAAATAAAAAAAATTATAAAAATCAGAGCAGAAATAAATGAAACAGAAACAAAGAAAACAATAGCAAAAATCACTGAAACTAAAAGCTGGTTCTTTGGGAAGATGAACAAAATTGACAAACTTTTAGCCAGACCCATCAAGAAAAAGAGAAAGAGGACTCAAATCAATAAAATTAAAAAAGAAAACGAGAACTTACAACTGACACCACAGAAATGCAAAGGATCAGAAGAGATTACTGTAAGCAACTATAGGTCAACAAAATGGACAATCCAGAAAAAATGAACAAGTTCTTAGAAAAATACAACCTTCCAAGACTGAACCATGAAGAAACAGAAAATATGAACAGATCAATGGAAAGAAATGAAACTGAAACTGTGGCAAACTCTATCCAGCATTTAGAGAAGAAACAAAACCGACTCTTCTGAAACTCTTTCAGGAAATTAGAGGAACACTCCAAAACTCACCTAAAAGGCCACCATCACTCTGATACCAAACCAAAGATCTCACAAAAAAAAAAAAAAAAAGTGAAATTACATGTCAGTATCACTGATGAACACAGACGCAAAAATCCTCAACAAACTGCTAGCAAACATAATCCAACAATACATTACAAGGATCATGATCAAGTGGGGTTTATCCCAGAGATGTAAGGATTACTCGATATACACAAATCAGTCAATGTGATACATAGTATAATAAACTTAAGAATAAAAACCACATGATTATCTCAATAGATGCAAAACAAATTTTTAACAAAATTCAACACACTTTTATAATTAAGGAAAAAAAAACCTCTCCAGAAAGTGGGTTTAGAGGTAACCTGCCTCAAAATAATAAAGGCCATATAGGACAAACCTACAGATAACATCATACTTAGAGGTGAAAAGTGGAAAGCATTTTCAGTAAGATCAGGAACACAACAAGTATGTCCACTCTACCACGTTTATTCAACATAGTATTAGAAGTCCTGGCTACAGCTATCAAAAAAAAAGAAAATGAAATTGAAAAGCTTCAATACTTTGGTCACCTGATGCAAAGGGCTGACTCATTAGAAAAGACCCTGATGCTGGGAAAGATTGAAGGCAGGAGGAAAAGGGGATGAGAGAGGATGAGATGGTTGGATGGCATCACTGACTCAATGGTCCTGAGTTTGAGCAAGCTCTGGGAGATGGTAAAGGACAGAGAAGCCTAGCATGCTACAGTCCATGGGGTTGCAAAGAGTCGGATATGACTGAATCACTGAACTGAACTGAAACTGGAAAAGAAGTAAAATTCACTGTTTGCAGATGACATGGTACTATGCACAGAAAATCCTAAAAGATGCTACCAGGTAACTACTAGAACTAATTTACTAGAATTTGATAAAGATGCAGGATACAAAATTACTGCACAGAAATCTCTTGTATGCATACCTATGCACTAACAAAGAAAGATCAGAAAGAGAAATTAAGGAAACAATTTCATTTACCACCACAAAAAAAGTAATAGAATACCTAGGAATAAGCCAATCTAAAAACATAAAAGATCTATACTGAGAAAACTACAAGATACTGATGAAAGAAATAAAAGATGACTCAGATAGAGAGACACATCATGTTTCTGGTGTATGGAATGGAAAAATCAATACTGTGAAAATGACTATATCACCAATCTACAGGTTCAATGAAATCCGTATTAAAACTACCAATGGCATTTTTCACAGATCTATAACAAAAAATTTTACAATTTATATGAAAACAAAAGAGATCACAAACAGCCAATACAACCTTGAGAAAGAAAAATGGAACTGGAGGGGTCGGGCTATACTACAGGCTGACTTCAGACTACACTACAAAGCTACAGTCATCAAGACAGTGTGGTACTGGCACAAAAGCAGACATACAGATCAATGGCACAGGATAGAAAGCCCAGAGACAAACCCACCCACATATGGTCACCTAATCTATGACAAAGGAAACAGGAATATACGACGACAGAAAGACGGTCTTTTCAGTAACTGGCACTGGGAAAACTGAACAGCTACCTGCAAGAGAAAGAATCTGGAGCATACCCTAACACCATACACAAAAGAAAACTTGAAACAGATTAAAGACCTAAATGTAAGGTCAAATACTATAAAACTTTTAGAGGGAACCATAGGGAGAACACACTCTGACAAAAATTGCAGCAATATATTTTTCAATTCATCTTCTAAAATAATGAAAATAAAAACAAAAATAAATTAATTGGCCTAATTAAACTTCAAAGATTTTGCACAGCAAACGGAACCATGAACAAAACAAAGAGAAGAATCTCAGGATGGGAAATGATACATGCAAATGAGGCAACTGACAATGGATTAATCTCCAAAATATACAAACTTCTCATGCAGCTCAATATAAAAAAAAATTTCCAATCAAAAAAGAGTGGAAAACTTAAACAGATATTGCTCCAAAGAAGACCTTCAGATGGTTAAAAAGCACATAAAATGATGCTCAACATTTCTCATTATTAGAAAAATGCAAATCAAAACTACAATGAGGTATTACCTCATCCTGGTCAGAACGGTCATCATCAAAAAATCCATAAACAAACAAAATAATAAAAAACAAAACAAAAAACTAATAAACAAAAAGATTTAAAAATAAAAGAATAATTTTTTTTTAATCCACAAATAATAAATGCTGGAAAGGATTCAGAGAACAGGGAACTTTCTTGCACTGTTGGTAGGAATGTAAATTAATATAGCCACAGTGGAGAATGGTATGGAGGTTTCTTAAAAACGAAAAATAGAACTACCATATGACCCAGCAATCTCACTATGGGGCATATATCTTGAGAAAACCATAATTTAAAAAGAAACATGTACCCCGTTGTTCACTGTAGCACTATTTACAATAGCCAGGACATGGAAACAACCTAGATGCCCATCAACAGACGACTGTATAAAGATGTGGTACACACACAATGGAATACTACTCAGCCATAAAACTGACTCATTTGTAGAGATGTGGCTGTATCTAAAGTCTATCATATAGAGTGAAGCAAGTTAGAAAAACAAATGTTGTATATTAACACATGTATGTGGAATACAGAAAAATGGTACAGATGAACCTACCTGCAGGGCAGGAACAGAAACACAGAAGGACAGAAAGGACACGTGGCCACACAGGGGGAAAGGGAAGGTGGGATGAATTGGAGATTAGGTTCAATATAAATACACTGCCATGTGTAAAACTGATAGACAGTGGGAACTTTCTGTATAGCACAGGGAACTCAGCTCAGTGCCCTGTGATGACCCACCTGGATGGGATGGAGAGAGGAAAGTTCAAGAGGGAGGGAATATATCTGTAAATATAACTGGTTCGCTTCATTTTAGGAAAGTAATACAACATTGGAAAGCAATTATACTCCAATTAAAAAGCAGAAGGGCTTCCCTCGTGGCTCAGTGGTAAAGAATCTACCAGCCAATAAGGGAGATATGGGTTTGATTCTTAATCCAGAAAGATCTCACATAACACAGAGCAACTAAGCCCAGATGTCACACTATTGAACGTGTGTTACAGAGCCTGGAAACGCAACTACTGAGTCCACGTGCCACAACTACTGAAGCCCACGCACCATGCCAGTGGTCCACAAGAGAAGCCACCACAATGAAAAGCCCATGCACCACAACTAGAGAGGAGGCCCCACTCTCAACT
The DNA here is from genome assembly GCF_042477335.2 of Ovis canadensis. Taxonomy (NCBI): domain Eukaryota; kingdom Metazoa; phylum Chordata; class Mammalia; order Artiodactyla; family Bovidae; genus Ovis; species Ovis canadensis. The sequence goes on along the minus strand of NC_091259.1, from coordinate 23,848,794 downwards.
AGAAAAAGCCCACACACAGCAACAAAGACCCAGTATAGCCGAAAATAAAAAACTCAATTATTAACAAGAATGAAGAAGGAGTGACAAGGTCTGGCTTTTTGGCCTGAAATTCCCTATCCCTGGTGATAAAAATTTCTTTCTACCTCAAGATACAAGGACTGCATCTTTTATGAGATTTATTCCCTGTTTTCAGGAAGGTAGAGACGAGAGGTCAAAGTGTCCTTCTTGTATCAGCTCTTTCTCAAGTAATTTTAATTCAATATAATCAATATTGAATGAACTCCTGAGGCGGGGTTTAAAATGGTGGGAGAACAGGAAGCAGTTAAACTCCCTTCACAGAAACATTGAAAATACATTTGAAAATACACCTACAAGTGGAACTATTCACAGAGATAGCTACTGAGCACTGACAGAAGACACTGGACCTCCAAAAAGACAAGGAAAACCTCCATGTAACTGAGTAGGACAAAAGGAGAAAGAAAAAGAAGGAATCAGGCCTGCACCCCAGGGAGAGAACTGTGAAGGAGGAAAGGCTCCCACATCTTGGAAAGGCTCTTCACCAGCAAAGAAATTAGACTGGATAGAGGCAGAGGTTTTGGAGCCTAAAAACAAGAGAGCAGCAACAGGCTTGTGGAAGTCACCACCAGCCTATGCTCCTCAACGTGAAATGCTCCTCTGTCAGTAAGGACGGGGGTCAAGTGCCAAGTAAAGCTCAGACTCTGAAGCTCCACCCCAGGGAGGGGACAAAGGTTAGGTGCAGAAACAGCCGAAGAGTTCAGGCCATGGCAACTGAGGGTGTACTAGGAAGAAGTCTGGGCTCCCCAAAAAGGCAAGACACCCTCACTGGGAGAGGGAGGAAGAGAGAAGCGGGATCACCATAAAAGCTTCTTTTCCTGTGAGCACTCCCAAGCAACAGGACTTCACCTACAGGGGCTCCTTGTGTGGGTGCAAATCACCGCTGCTGCCATCCTGGGATCCAGGTGGGCATGGCTACCTCTTTCAGGCCCACAGGCAGACACCAGGCCCTGCCCATGCAGAGCTGGAAGGGCACAGACAGCTTCCAAAACTAGAAACCCCACTGGCTGACACAGAAGGGCGAGACTGAGCTACTGGAAATTGCACCAGCGGGCCGGAGGACCCACCTCCACTGACCTAGAGGGGCACAGACACTCCAGCCACAGGGAGCTCCCCCAGAGGGCCCGGGACCTGCCTAGGCTGTCCCGGGAGGGCACAGACAGCTCCCCAACCAGAGGTCCTGCCAGCAAGGCACAGAACCTGCCCCTGCTGACGCAGAAAAGCACAGAGAGATTCAGCGGCTAGCAGTTCCACCAGGGGCCCTAGGACTCACCCTGCTGACCTGAAAGGGCGTGGCCAGCTTCCAAAAGAAAATTTCCACAGGCAGGTCACAGGATCCACCCCTGCTGGGCTGGAGGGGCACAAACAGCTTTACCTATGAGGGATTCTTCTGGGGGTGGGGGGCACAGGATCGACCCCAGCTGACCCGGAGGGGTACGATCCAGCCACTAGAATTTCATCAGCAGGCCCCATGACCTGCCCAGGCTGTATGTGATGACGCATGAAGCTTCCACACAGGAAATGTCAGTAGTTGCTGACAACCCCCCAACTGTCCCAGAAGGATATAAACAGATCTCTCTACTACATAATCTGTCATTGGGTACCAGGACCTGCCCCTCTGTCCTGGCATGGCATGGATAGCTTTCAAAACTGGGAAATCCATCAGTGGATGTCAGAACCCACTCTGCTGTCCTGGGAGGGCAAGTATATTTCCTGCTACTAGGAAGTCCACCAGTGGGTGCTGGGACCTACCTTACTGTCCCAGGAGGGTGCAGGTAACTAGCCTCCACTAGGAAATCCATTATCAGGACCAAGAGTTGCCCTGTTGTCCAGGGAGCACACAGAAAATCCTCATTACTAGGAAATTTTTGAATGGGTCCAGGGATCTACCTCATTATCACAGAAGGGCACAGATAGCACAACCCCCACTCCCACCAAACACACACACATACACACTAGGAAATTCACCCAGAGGAGGGGCTGAAAACCACAGCTAAGCCCCAGGAAGTGAAGTCACTCAGTCGTGTGCGACTCTTTGCAACCCCATGGACCGTGGCCCACCAGGCTCCTCCATCCATGGAATTTTTCAGGCAAGAGTACTGCAGTGGGTTGCCATTTCCTGATCCAGGGGAAACCCCAACAGCTATGTAACTAAAAAAGATGAGTCAAAACCTCTCCTCAAGGCTATGCAAACTGCGAAGTTACACCTCCACTGACAGCTTCCTAAATTCAGCCCCTATGAAACATCCAAAAGAACAAGTACTTTGCAACTGGGATGGGCTATAGCAGCTGTGAACTCTCTAGACAGGTACATGTGAAGACAGGGACAAACCAGAGTTCGAGCTGCGTCCACTGCTCACACCGTGTGACCAGCTGAATGACTACTGCAGCACTGATACCTAACTTCACTGGACCCATGCTGGAGGACATGTGAAAACAATACCTGAAGAGTCATCAGGGCCAACTGCAGGCATACTTATAGTTAAGGTGGGACCCAGAGCAGCACCCATAAGAATACAAGTTGTGAGCACACAAAACAGCTGAAAGGGGACACAACAGAGTACAATAACAGGTGAACAGCTCCAAAAGATTAAAACTCAGAGGCCTCCCTACAAGTGAGAGTGCTCTAATCCTGCCTACATCACAGAGCAGATCAGAGTCACAGCTAGGAAACAGATTTTGGAAATTCCGCTTTAAAAACTAGGGAGACCTCGCCCGTGACAGGGCAGTGATAGCGACAAAGCAACCAGGAGGGCCCACTCAATATCCAGGGCAGGCTCCAATCACTACAGCTCAGTTCAGTTGCTCAGTCATGTCCGACTCTTTGTGACCCCATGGACTGCAGCACACCAGGCTTCCCTGTCCATCACCAACTCCTGGAGCTTACCCAAACTCATGTCCATAGAGTCAGTGATGCCATCCAACCATCTCATCCTCTGTTGTGCCCTTCTCCTGCCTTCCATCTTTCCCAGATTAGGGTCTTTTCCCGATGAGTCAGTTCTTCCCATCAAAGAATTGGAGTTTCAGCTTCAACATCAGTCCTTCCAATGAATATTCAGGACTGATTTCCTTTAGGATTGGCCACTTTTACCTCCTTGCAGTCCAAGGGACTCTCAAGAGTCTTCTCTAACACCACAGTTCAAAAGCATCAGTTCTTTGCTTTCTTTCTGATCCAATTCTCACATCCATTCATGACTATGGAAAAACCATAGCTCTGACTAGATGGACTTTTGTTGGCAAAGTAATGTCTCTGCTTTTTAATATGCTGTCAAGGTTGGTCACAGTTTTTCCTCCAAGGAACAAGCATCTTTTAATTTCGTGGTTGCAGTCACCATCAGCAATGATTTTGGAGCCCAAAAAAATAAAGTCTGTTACTGTTTCCATTGTTTTCCCACCCATTTCCCATGAAGTGATGGGACTGAATGCCATGATCTCAGTTTTCTGAATGTTGAATTTTAAGTCAAGTTTTTCACTCTCCTCTTTCACTTTCATCAAGAGGCTCTTTAATTCTTCTTTGATTTCTGCCATAAGGGTGGTAACATCTGCATATCTGAGGTTATTGATATTTCTCCCAGCAATCTTGATTCCAGCTTGTGCTTCAGCTAGTCTCGCATTTCGTATGATGCATTCTGCACATAAGTTCAATAAGCAGGGTGACAATATACAGCCTTGATGCACTCACTTCACAATTTGGAACCAGTCTGCTGTTCCATGTCCAGTTCTAACTGTTGCTTTTTGACCTGCATATAGATTTCTTGGGAAGCAGGTAGGATGGTCTGGTATTCCAATCTCTCGAAGAATTTTCCAGTTTGTTGTGATCCACACAAAGGCTTCGCCGTAGTTGATAAAGCAGAAATAGATGTTCTTCTGGAACTCTTGCCTTTTCAATGATCCAACAGATGTTGGCAATTTGATCTCTGGTTCCTCTGCCTTTTCTAAATCCAGATTGAACATGTGGAAGTTCATGGTTCACGTACTACTGAAACCTGGCTTGGAGAATTTTGAACATTACTTTGCTAGCATGTGAAAGCGTAAGTGAAGTCGCTCAGTCGTGTCCGACTCTTTGCGACCACACAGACTGTAGCCTACCAGACTCCTCTGTCCATGGGATTTTCCAGGCAAGAATACTGGAGTGGGTTGCCATTTCCTTCTCCAGAGGATCTTCCCGACCCAGGGATCGAACCTGGGTCTCCAGCATTGTAGGCAGATGCTTTACTGTCTGAGCTACATGTGAGATGACTGCCTTTGTGCAATAGTTTGAACATTCTTTCGCATTGCCTTTCTTTGGAACTGGAATGAAAACTGACCTTTTCCAGTCCTGTGGCCACTGCTGAGTTTTCCAAATGTGCTCGCATATTGACTAAAGCAATTTCAAAGCATCATCTTTTAGGATTTGAAATAGTTCTACTGGAATTCCATCACCTCCACTAGTTTTGTTCATAGTGATGCTTCCTAAGGCCAACCTAACTTCACATTCCAGGATGTCAGGCCCTAGGTGAGCGTGGGTGATCACACCATTGTGATTATCTGTGTCATGAAGATCTTTTTTATATAGTTCTGTGTATTGTTACCACCTCTTCTTTATATCATCTGCTTCTGTTAGGTTCATACCATTTCTGTCCTTTATTGTGTCCATATTTGCATGAAATGTTCCCCTGGTATCTCTAATGTTCTTGAAGTCATCTCTAGTCTTTCCCATTCTACTGTTTTCCTCTATTTCTTTGCACTGATCACTGAGGAAGGCTTTCTTATCTCTCCCTGCTATTCTTTGGAATTCTGCATTCAAATGGGTATATCTTTCCTTTTCTCCTTTGGTTTTCACTTCTCTTCTTTGCTCAGCTATTTGTAAGCCCTCATCAGACAACCATTTTGCCTGTTGGCATTTCTTTTTCTTAGAGATGGTCTTGATCACTGCCTCCTGTATGTACAAACCTCCATCAATAGTTCTTCAGGCACTCTGTCTATCAAATCTAATCCCTTAAACCTACTTGTCACTTCCACTGTATCACTGTAAGAGATTTGATTTAGATCATACCTGAATGGCCTAGTGGTTTTCCATATTTTCTTAAGTCTGAATTTTGCAATAAGGAATTCATGATCTGAGCCACAGTCAGCTCCCGGTCTTGTTTTTGCTGACTGTACAGAGCTTCTTCATCTTTGGCTGCAAAGAATATAATCAATCTGATTTTAGTACTGACCATCTGGTGATATCCATGTGTAAAGTCTTCTTTTGTGTTGTTGGAAGAGGGTGTTCGCTATGACCAGTGTGTTCTCTTGGCAAAACTCTATTAGTCTTTTACCTGCTTCATTTTGTACTCCAAGGCCAAATTTGCTTGTTACTCCAGGTATCTCCTGACTTCCTCCTTTTGCATTCCAGTCCCCTATAATGAAAAGGGCATCTTTTGGGGGTGTTAGTTCTAGAAGGTCTTGTAGGTCTTTATAGAACCATTCCACTTCAGCTTCCTCAGCATTAGTGGTCGGGGCATAGACTTGGATTACTGTGATAGTGAATGGTTTGCCTTGGAAATGAACAGAGATCATCTGTTCATTTCCAAGGCAAATCAAACTCAGATCAAGAATATAAAGGCATAAGCCTCTGGAGAAACCACATCCATCAGGAAAGAAACTCCAGAAGCAAGAGGAACTGCCACTGGAAACCTGCAGAAAGGAGACAACAAACAGTAAGCTGGAAAAAAAAGAGATGACAAAGAAATATGATGACATGAAGTAGCAAGACAGAAACATCCAAGAACAACTAAATGAAGAGATAAGCAATCTATCTGAAAAATAATTCACAGTAATGAAAGTGAAGGTGGTCCAAGATCTTAGAATGAAGGCAACGATCAAGAAGATACAAGGAAATTTTAACCTAAAGACTAAACAGAAATAACTAAGACAATAACCTAATTGAAAATATGCTAAAAGGAATCAATTGCAGAATAACTAAGGCAGAAGAACAGATGAGTAACCCAGAAGGCAGAATACTGGAAATCTCTGGCACAAAACAGAATCCAGGAAAGAGAATGAAAAGAACACACTCTCAAGAGACCTCTGAAACCACTACATGTACCAAAATTCAAATTAAATAGGCCCCAACAGAAGAAGAAAAAGAGAAAGGACCTGAGAAAACATCTGAAGGTAGAGTCAAAAAATTCCCTGACATGGGAAAGGAAACAGTCACCCAAGTCCAGGAAATGTAGAGAGTCCCATACAGCAAAATCCAAGAAGCAACACAAGACACATATTAGTTAAACTAACAAAAATTAAATACAAAGTAAAAAATGGTAAAAGCAACAAATACCATACAAGGGAATCCCCATAAGGTTATCAGCTGATTTTTCAGGAGAAATTCTGCAGGCAACAAGAGACTGACAGGATATATCTAAAGTGATGAAAGGAAAAAATCTACAGTGAAGAATACTCTACCCAGCAACAGTCTCATTCACATTTGATAAATCAAAAGCTTTACAGATAAGCAAAAGCTAAGAGAATAAAGCCCCACCAAACCAGCTTTACAACAACTGCTAAAGGAACTTCTCTAGGCAAGAAACATAAGAGAACAAACGAGAAAGGGAAGAAAAAAGACTTACAAAAACAAATTCAAAACAAGAATGGCAGGAGAAACATACATATCAAAAATTAACTTAAAGGTAAATGGATTAAATGCTCCAACCAAAAGACACAGCTGAATGGACACCAAAACAAAATCTGTATATAACCTGTCTAAAAGAGACACACTTCAGACCTATAGACACACAAATGGAAAAGTGAGGGAATGGCAAAAGGTAATCCGTGCAAATGGAAATCAAAATAAAACTGGAGTAGGAATAATCATATCAGACAAAACAGACTGTGAAATGAAGACTGTTTACATGAGATAAGGAAGGACAGTACATAATGATCAAGGGATCAATCCAGGAAGAAGATATAACAACTGTAAATATTTATGCATCTAACACCTTAATACATAAGGCAAATGCTAATACCCATAAAAGGGAAATAACAGTAACACAATAATAGTGGGGGACTTCAATATCCCAGTGATGCTAATGAACAGATCATCCAGACTGAAAATTAATATGGAAACAAAAAGCTTTAAATGGCATATTAGACCAGATAGTTTTAACTGATACTTATAGGATATTCTATCCAAAAGCAGCAGAATATACTTTCTTCTCAAGTGCATATGGAACATTCTCCAGGATAGACCATAGCTTGGGTCCCAAATCAAGCCTTGGTAAAATTAAGAAAACTGAAATCATATCAGGTGTCCTTTCCAACCTCAATGCTATGAAATTAGAAATCAATTACAACACACAAACACATGGATGCTAAACAATGTGCTACTGCACAACCAATGGATCACAGAATAAATAAAAGATGAAAAAAAAAACCCAGAAACAAATGACAACAAAAGCATGAACAGTCAAAATCCATGGGATGCAACAAAAGCAGTTCTAAGAAGGAACTTTACAGCAATACAATCTCACCTAAAGGAACAAGAAAAAAATCTCAAACAACCTAAACTTATACTTGAAGCCACTAGAGAAAGAACATACAAAACCCACAGTTAGTAGAAAGAAATCATAAAGATCAGAACAAAAATTACTGAAATAGAAACAAAGAAAAAAATAGCAAAGAACAATGAAATAAAAAGCCAGGATCTTTGAGAAGATAGATAAAACTGATAAACCTTCATTGAGACTCATCAAGAAAAAAAGTGACAGGACTCAAATCAGTAAAATTAGAAATGAGAAATGAAGTTACAGCTGACACTGCAGAAATACAAAGAATACTACAACAACTGCAAACCAATAAAATGGACAACATGAAAGAAATGGACAGATTTTTTAAAAGGTACAACCATCCAAGACTGAATCAGGAAGAAATAGAATTATAAACAGAAGATTCACAAGTAATGAAATTGAAACTGTGATTAAAAATCTTCCAACAAATAAAAGCCCAGGACCAGATGGTTTCACAGTGAATTCTACACATTTAGAAAAGAGTAAACACTTATTGATCTCAAATTTTCTGAAAAAGATTGAAGAGGAAGGAACACTCCCAACCTCATTCTATAAACCATCACCCTGATAAAAGAAAAACATATTAATAGAATTACAAAAGAAAATTACAGGTCAATATCACTGATGAATACAGACACAAAAATCCTCAACAAAATACTAGCAAACAGAATCCAACAACACATTAAAAGCAACATACGCCATGATCAAGTAGGACTTATCCCAGGGATGTAAGAATTCTTCAATACACACAAATCAACCAGGGGGATATACTTCATCAACAAATTGAGGAATAAAAACCCTAGGATCTTCTGAATAGACGAAGAAAAAACTTTTGACAAAATTCAACATTCACTTATGATAAAAACTCTCCAGAAAGTGTGCACAGAGGGAATCTACCTCAACATTATATAGGTCATGTATGATAAATTCACAGCAAACATTCTCAATGGTGAAAAACTAAAATCATTTCTTCTAAGGTAAGGAACAATACAATGATGTTCCCTCTCTACACTATTACTGAAAATAGTGTTGGATGTCCTAGCCACAGCAATCAGAGAAGAAAAAGAAATAAAAGGAATTCAAATTGGAAAAAAAAAGAAGCAAAACTCACTGTTTGCAGATAATATGATACAATACATAGAATATCCTAAAAATATTATTAGAAACCTACAAGAGTTAATCAGTGAACTGGTAAACTTGCAGGATACAAAACTGACACACAGAAATCTCCTGCACTCCTACACACTAACAATGAAAGATAAGAAAGAGAATTTAAGAAAAATATCCCATTTACCACTGCAACAAAATGAATATAATACCTAGGAATAAACCTACCTATGGAGGCAAAAGGCCTGTACTCAGAAAACCATAAGGTCTTGATGAAATAAATCAAAAAGGACACAAACAGATGGAATAATATATGATGGTCTTTGAACGGAAGTATCAATATTGTGAAAATGACTACACTATCCAAAGCAATCTACAGATTCAATGCAATCTCTAACAAATTACCAAGGACATTTTTCACAAAATTAGAATGAAAACTTTTACAATTTGTATGGAAACACAAATGACTCCAAATAGCCAAAGCAATCTTGAGAAAGAAAAATGGAGCTGGAAGAATCAGGCTCTCTGACTGCAGTCTATACTGCAAAGCTACAGTCATCAAGACAATACAATACTGGCACAAAAACAGAAATACATATCAATGAAACAGGATAGAAAGCCTAAAGGCAAAGCCTCACAGGTACAGTCACCAAATCTATGACAAAGGAGGCAAGAATATACAATGAAGAAAAGACAATCTCTTTAATAAGTGGTACTGGGAAAACTGGACAGCTACATATAAAAGAATGAAATTACAATACTCCCTAACACCACACATAAACTAAAAATAGATCAAAGACCTAAATGTGAGATTGAACACTATAAAACTCTTAAGAGGAAAACACAGGTAGAATACTCCTTGACATAAACTGCAGCAGGGGCTTTTTTGATCCACCTCCAAGAGAAATGAAAATCGAAACAAAAATAAACAAGTGGGACCTAATTAAATTCCAAAGCTTTTACACAGTAAAGGAAACCATAAACAAAACAAAGAGGACCCTCAGAATGGGAGAAAATATTTGCAAACAAAGCAACTGACGAAGGGTTAATCTTCAAAATATACAAACTTCCCATGTAGCACAATATCAAAACAATAAACTCAATGAATAAATGGGTGAAAGATCCAAATAGATATTTCTCCAGAAACATAAAGATGGTCAAAAAGCACATGAAAAGATGCTCAACATCTCTCATTATTCAGTTCAGTTCAGTTCAGTTCAGTTCAGTCACTCAGTCGTGTCTGACTCTTTGCGACCCCATGAATCGCAGCACGCCAGGCCTCCCTGCCCATCACCATCTCCCGGAGTTCATTCAACCTCACGTCCATTGAGTCCGTGACGCCATCGAGCCATCTCATCATCTGTCGTCCCCTTCTCCTCCTGCCCCCAATCCCTCCCAGCATCACAGTCTTTTCCAATGAGTCAACTCTTCGCATGAGGTGGCCAAACTACTGGAGTTTCAGCTTTAGCATCATTCCCTTCAAAGAAATCCCAGGGCTGATCTCCTTCAGAATGGACTGGTTGGATCTCCTTGCAGTCCAAGGGACCCTCAAGAGTCTTCTCCAACACCACAGTTCAAACGCATCAATTCTTCAGCGCGCAGCCTTCTTCACAGTCCAACTCTCACATCCATACATGACCACAGGAAAAACCGTAGCCTTGACTAGACGGACCTTGGTCGGCAAAGTAATGTCTCTGCTTTTGAATATACTATCTAGTAGGTCCTAACTTTTCTTCCAAGGAGTAAGCGTCTTTTAATTTCATGGTTGCAGTCACCATCTGCAGTGATTTTGGAGCCCCCCAAAATAAAGTCTGACACTGTTTCCACTGTTTCCCCATCTATTTCCCATGAAGTGATGGGACCAGATGCCATGATCTTCGTTTTCTGAATGTTGAGCTTTAAGCCAACTTTTTCACTCTCTTCTTTCACTTTCATCAAGAGGCTTTTTAGTTCCTCTTCACTTTCTGCCATAAGGATGGTGTCATCTGCATATCTGAGGTTATTGATATTTCTCCTGGCAATCTTGATTCCAGCTTGTTTCTTCCAGTCCAGCATTTCTCATGATGTACTCTGCATAGAAGTTAAATAAGCAGGGTGACAATATACAGCCTTGACGTACTCCTTTTCCTATTTGGAACCAGTCTGTTGGTCCATGTCCAGTTCTAACTGTTGCTTCCTGACCTGTATACAGATTTCTCAAGAGGCAGGTTAGGTGGTCTGGTATTCCCATCTCTTTCAGAATTTTCCACAGTTTATTGTGATCCACACAGTCAAAGGCTTTGGCATAGTCAATAAAGCAGAAGTAGATGTTTTTCTGGAACTCTCTTGGTTTCTCCATGATCCAGCGGATGTTGGCCATTTGATCTCTGGTTCCTCTGCCTTTTCTAAAACCAGCTTGAACATCAGGGAGTTCACGGTTCACATATTGCTGAAGTCATGTGAGATGAGTGCAATTGTGCAGTAGTTTGAGCATTCTTTGGCATTGCCTTTCTTTGGAATTGGAATGAAAACTGACCTTTTCCAGTCCTGTGGCCACTGCTGAGTTTTCCAAACTTGCTGGCATATTGAGTGCAGCACTTTCACAGCATCATCTCTCAGGATTTGAAACAGCTCAACTGGAATTCCATCACCTCCACTAGTTGGACGGTTTTATGAAGACCTACAAGATCTTTTAGCACTAACACCCAAAAAAGATGTCCTTTTCATTACAGGGGACTGGAATGCAAAAGTAGGAAGTCAAGAAACACCTGGAGTAACAGGCAAATTTGGCCTTGGAATGCTGAATGAAGCAGGGAAAAGACTAATAGAGTTTTGCCAAGAAAATGCACTGGTCATGGCAAACACCCTCTTCCAACAACACAAGAGAAGACTCTACACATGGACATCACCAGATGGTCAACACCAAAATCAGACTGATTATATTCTCTGCAGCCAAAGATGGAGAAGCTCTATACTGTCAACAAAAACAAGACCAGGAGCTGACTGTGGCTCAGATCATGAACTTCTTATTGCCAAATTCAGACTTAAATTGAAGAAAGTAGGGAAAACCGCTAGACCATTCAGATATGACCTAAATCAAATCCCTTATGATTATACAGTGGAAGTGAGAAATAGATTTAAGGGACTAGATCTGATAGATAGAGTACCTGATGAACTATGGAATGAGGTTCATGACACTGTACAGGAGACAGGGATCAAGACCATCCCCATGGAAAAGAAATGCAAAAAAGCAAAATGGCTGTCTGGGGAGGCCTTATAAATAGCTGTGAAAAGAAGAGAGGTGAAAAGCAAAGTAGAAAAGGAAAGATATAAGCATCTGAATGCAGAGTTCCAAAGAATAGCAAGAAGAGATAAGAAAGCCTTCTTCAGCGATCAATGCAAAGAAATAGAAGAAAACAACAGAATGGGAAAGACTATAGAGATCTCTTTAAGAAAATCAGAGCTACCAAGGAAACATTTCATGCAAAGATGGGCTTGATAAAGGACAGAAATGGTATGGACCTAACAGAAGCAGAAGATATTAAGAAGAGGTGGCAAGAATACACGGAAGAACTGTACAAAAAAGATCTTCACGACCCAGATAATCATGATGATGTGATCACTAATCTAGAGCCAGACATCTTGGAATGTGAAGTCAAGTGTGAAGTCTCTCATTATTAGAGAAATGCAAATGCAAACTCCTACCTCACACCAGTCAATGGCCATCATCAAAAAATCTACAAACAAAAAATGCTGGAGTGGGGATAAAAGGGAACCTCCTACAGTGTTGGTGGGAATGTAAATTGATACAGTCACTATGGGAAACAGTATGGAGGTTCCCTTAAAAAAATAAAAAACAGAACTACCATATGACACAGCAATCCCTCTCCTGGACATATATCATGTGAAAACCATAATTAAAAGCACACAGGTACCCCAATATTCACGTAGCACTATTTACAACATGCAGGACATATAAATAACCTAAATGTCCAATGACAGATGAATTGATAAAGAAGATGTGGTGTTTATATGCAATGGATGGAATATTACTCAGCCATAAAAAGGAATGAAATAGTGCCATTTGCAGAGATGCAGACAGACCCAGAGACCATCATAGGTGAAATAAGTCAAAAGAGAAAAATATCACTTATATGTGGAATCTCCTGGAGAAGGAAATGGCAACCCACTTCAGAATTCTTGCCTGGAGAATTCCATGGACAGAGGAGCCTGGCAGACTACAGTCCATGGCATCACAAAGATCTGGACATGACTGTGCAACTATCACTCATATTTGGGATCTATAAAGATGGTACAGATGAGCTTATTTGCAAAGTAGAAATAGAGATACAAGTGTAGAGAACAAACAGTGGATATCAAGGGGGAAGGGAGGGTTGGATGAATTGGGAGACTGGGATTGACATATATACACTTACATGTGTAAGAACAGATAACTAAGGAGAACCTATCGTATAGCACAGGGAACTCTACTCAATCCTCTGTGGCAACATTTTCTTCCCATTTGTTCTAAATGGGAAGAAAAGCTAAAAAAGAGCAGATATATATACACATATAACTGATACACTGTGCTGTACAGCAAAAAATAACACAACAGTGTAATGCAATTAGACTTTAATACAAAAAAATAAAGAAAAAATCACATCATAAAGCAGTTATATTCTAATAAAAATTCATTAAAATAATAATAATCAATATGCAATTGAGGCCCATACCCCTTGGCCCCAATAACAGCAATAATAAAATATTTTTAACAAGAGAATTCATGAATTTAATATTTAAAAATCAAAAATATCAATTTGCAGTAGCATCTGTCATTATCATCTATAATTATCATCTATAATTAAACCCAACAAGTATTTTGTGAACATTTACTATAAATAAGAAAATCTGTTAAACACAGAAGGAAATAAAAACATAATAAGGGGGTAAAACAGGGGTGAATGGGATATCAGCTTATTAAAAATATAACTTTTATAAACAAAAAAATCATGAATAAAGTATGGTCCCTGTCTTCTCTCTGAGATAAATATATATCAAATAGCTACAGTAAATTCATTGGTATGTGCATGCACTCTAAGTCACTTCTGTCATGTTCAACTCTTTGCAACCCTATGCAAGCAGCCCACCAAGTTCCTCTGTCCATGGGATCCTCCAGGCAAGAATACTGGAGTGAATTGCCATGCCCTCTGCCAGGGGATCTTCCATGAAGCACTTAATATTGACTACATCTGAAGTCTGCTTTTTATACGTCAAAAATTAAGAGGCTGAGCATATGCTTTAAAATTAAAAGTTGAATTGTTATAGACAAAATACAATCAAGTAAATCTGAGCTATATCTTCATTTTTCTCAGAAGACAGAATAATATGAAAATAGCAATAAACTCAGTCCCAGGAGACTTAGATTTTAGTCTTGTTGTTATTACGAAACAGTTGTAAGATCTTAAGCAAGTCATTAACGCCTTTAAACTTTGTCTATCTATAAAATAAGGCAGTTGATTTAAATTACCTTTTAAATTTTTTCTCAAAAGGTTCTATAAGAGAAAGCCAAAAAATGAAGAGGGAAAAACTCTATTCGATGAACAAAAATACAGAGATTTAAGGCAAGAATTTTTGCTAACTACATGGTAACAAAGTCTTCTAAGGAAAATTTAGAGTAACTAACCCTATATTAGAATTAGAAAGAAAAGCTGGGTTCTAGTACTACTCACATGACTATAGGTAAATAACTTAACCAATTTCAGTCTTAGTTTCCTGAAAATTAGATATTAACTATAATCAATTGGGACATCTACTTTGCTACCCTCACATGGCTGTTACTGAAAATAAGCTAATACAAAAATGTGCCATGTAAACTTAAAAACTGTACAAATGTTCCCATTACTAAAATATGACTGAAGATAATTTTGTATGGACAATGAAAACATGCTTACTTTTCCACTTAATTTTCTCTAAGGAAAAATATCAAGAGTAACATTAATTATTGTGTATGTGGCAGTTCAATCATCACGCACACAAAAATCTGTTGATAAAATCTTCCCAAAACATTCCATCATAAGGACAATTATTTGACATCATCATTATCGTTTACTATGTTCTAGATACTATGATAAAAGATTTTTCTCATTTAATTCTCACAATAACTGTATAAGACAGGAAATACCATTATTTCCTACTACATTTAAACTGGGCTCAGAGAGGTCAGGAAACATTTCCCAAATCACGGAAGAAGTAAGTGGAAATGCCAAAATTCTAAGCTCAAGAAGTCAAACTCCAAAGTCCAAGTCCTTCGATATAAACTCTACATACGTTCTTAATATTATTCTTATAATATTAATACTTCCAGGGGTCTTATAGTTTCAACTCTACCACTAGTCTAAACAGAATGACTACACTATCTGCATATGCAAAAAAAAAAAAAAAAAACCCTGTAGATCATTTTTTAAAGCTTAATTTCAACTCTGGGATATATTTGGAGCTTTCTGTCATTATTCCTCCTAAATAAATATGAGAGGGAAATGGCGAAAGCATGATGTGAAAGGGAACAGAGACAGGCTCTCTAAAACCTTTGTGTAAGGTCATTTTTCTCTTACTGCCTTTGATTCTGCTGGTTCAGCCAGCTGAAAGATACTGCTTAAGAGTAGAATGTTGGGTCTTCAATCAGTGAAGAACCTGCTGACTACATACATATACTCAAAGACAGGATTTATCAATTCTAAGTCTTTCCCATATATGAACTTATTGACTGTCCTCTGAAAACAGGTATTGGTAAAGGCTTTAATCAGTCCTACATGATGGTTCACTGAGAAAACCTATGATCCTCAAACTCTTAAATTTCTAAAAATCAGTATTTCAAAGACACCTTTATATGACTATAGCTATTATTATATAGCACAGCAGAGACATTTCTGCCCATGATAAAAGGCAATAAAGAAAAGGCTATAATTACTAATAACGTCAGTACAAAATAAAAAGGAACCTATACGTGGCTCCAGGGACATCTCTCATAAAATACAAAGGAACATGATAAATGGCCAAAATAAAAATACACTGTGTATAAAAAGAAAAAGAACATTCTGTTGAGAAATCACTAAGATGAAAAGATAACAATTTATAATATTACTATGTGTATACTTGGTTAACTGTAATTAATTAAACTTTTCACTGAGTAACACTTAATTGGCACATAAGTATTTTTTAAATACTGTGTGATTATATGGCTTAAGTATTTTATCTCCGTCTGCTGGAAAGTAACAGCACTATCCTAAGGTCAATACAAATTTATAAATGGTGGCAAAGTAAAAATTTCTGAAGATATGAAATCACATATTTAATACTTATACATCATTTTAATGAAACTTCACAACCTTATAATACTGTATACATTTTGTAAAGGGCTTCCCAGGTGGCACAGTGGTAAAGAACCCACTTGCCAATGCAGGAGGCAAAAGAAAGGTGGGTTTGATCCCTGGGTTGGGAAGATTCCTGGAGGAAATGGCAACCCACTCCAGTATTCTTGCCTGGAAAATTCCATGGACAGAGGAGGCTGCAGGCTATATAAACCATGGGGTCACAAAAGGGTCAGACACAACTGAGCATGCATACATCACACATAGAATGTAACAAACCAAAGCAATATTAAATCTTTACAGAACCACGCTTTGCATTAATCCATTCAAAATATAAACTCAAATATAAAAACATTATCGAGTATAAAAATATTTAATCAATTTGCTACCATATTTGAGGTAAAATAATCTTGCCAAGTACTAATAATTTAAATAAGGTCTTAAAAGACTACAAATGTTTTATCATTGCTTTCCTATATGTAAACTGAACCTTTAGTAATAACCCATAGATGTTCATAATAGAAAACTGTACAAATTTCACATCAAAAAATCAATATACATCATTGTTTTACAAATATATAAACAGACACAGATGTTTTCAGACTTGATCAAAATTATAGCATCAGGCAGAAATATTTAAATAAGTAGTAATAAAAGTCAGATTTAATACATCTCAAAATCTGATTTGGACTGTTATTCATTTTTGGAATTCATAATACATCTTGCCAATCTACTAGCAGACTCAGGTCATTTTCTTAGGAACACCAAGTAACAAGAAATGTTTATGTGGCTACAAGCAAAATATAAAGATACCTTTAGTGACTGATGACACATTACAGTCTTCTGGTGGAAGACCTGTCCCACCATCCTTCCAGTATGGATTCAATTCTCTTTCTAGCAGTCTGGACTGGAATAAAACATTTTTAGAGGTCACAATTTTAAAATAACCCCACTATAAAATATATTAATAAATTAAAAATCTGAGACTGAGTTAACAATTGCAACCTTAGCAAAATATTTTAAACACTTTTTTTTTCCCAATTAACTTATTTATTTTAATTGGAGGCTAATTACTTTACAATATCGTAGTGTTTTTTGCCATACATTGACATGAACCAGCCATGGGTGTACACGTGTTCCCCATCCTGAACCCCCCTCCCACCTCCCTCCCCATCCCATCCCTCAGGGTCATCCCAGTGCACTGGCTCTGAGTGCCCTGTCTCATGCATCGAACCTGGACTGGCGATCTGTTTCACATATGGCAATATACATGTTTCAATGCTATTCTCTCAAATCATCCCACCCTCACCTTCTCCCAGAGTAATGGAAATAAAAGCAAAAATAAATAAATGGGACCTAATTAAACTTAAAAGCTTTTGCACAACAAAGGAAACAATAAGCAAGGTGAAAAGACAGCCTTCAGAATGGGAGAAAATAATAGTAAATGAAGCAACTGATAAAACACTCTTAAGACACACTTTTTCCAACTTGGAGGAAATAATGTCTAAATTAACATTCACTCAATGTGTTTACTGAATGCCTACCATGAATCAAAACTGTGTTAGATGCAGAAGATAAAACAGTCAATACCGCTAACTCAGCCCTTACTAGCTTATAAGATAGTGAAGAATACAGATAATATACAAGTAATTGACAAGTGCTTTGAAGACAGAAGTACAGAGTGCTAAAACCATATACAATTCAAATTCCTCTCATGCTGACAAATCAAACACTTCCTAGAGGAAGTAATATGAGTAGTATTAAACCTAAGGATGAGTAAGAATTAGCCAGTTTCTTTTGTGGGTACCAAGAGCATTAAGGTGCGCCAAGGACAAAAATAAAAGCATGTTCTTAAAACCCTAGAGGAAAGGGAAAACACTGCAGTTTTAGGAAAGAAAGTAATTCAGACTTAAATAAAACTTTAGAAGCATGAATGAGGAGCAACAAGAGATTAGGTTGCACAATAATCAGAGACTAGGTCACAGGAGCCACTTGAAACAGCTATTGGAGCTTTATGCTGGGGCAATGGTGAGTCATAAACACGATCAGCTTTGTATTATACAAAGAGCAAACTGGTTTCAGAGTGGACAAAAGACTGGAGAAGAGTAACATTAGAGGTAGGAAACCAGTCAGAAAACTGTGGCAGTAATCAGGAAAGAGAGGATAATAACCTAGTAACAATGCGGGAGTCTACCGTGTTCCAAGCACTATGCCAGGCACTGGTGGTGGTGGTGTAGTCATGAGTCATGCCCAACTCTTGTGACCCCATGACTGTAGCCTGCCAGGCTCCTCTGCCCATGGGATTCTCCAGGAAAGAATACTAGAATGGGTTGTCATTTCCTTCTCCAGGGGATCTTTCTGACCCAGGGATAAAACCCACATCTCCTGCATTGCAGGTGGACTCTTTACCAGTGAGTCATGAGGGATGCTAGGCACTGAGGCTATAATTAACAAGCCAGGCATAGTTCTTACCATCAAAGAAATTAAGGCCTTGAGAAAGGGGAAAGACAGCAATATTAATATAGATGAGTGCTATAAAATTAAAGGCTACTACAGAAACATATACTAGGGGTACCCAATTTTATTTAGGGTGTCAGAAAATGCTTCTTAGAACTAAAAATTGCAATTACTAGAAATAATAAAGGTAACTGGATAGAAAAGAATGGAAGGAATTAAATGTTAGTTTCTAGTAATATGAACCAAACCTTTGAAAACAAAAATGTTTGGTGAAAAAAAAATTTTTAAGCATTTGAAACATATTCATGAGCTGACAAAAAAGTACAGAATCTTCAATGAACAAAAGTTCATTTAAGTTAGGGACTTCTCTGCAGTTCCTTGGTTAAGATACCACGTTTCCAGTGCAGAGGAAGCAGGTTCAATCCCTTGTTTGAGAACTAAGATCTCACATGTTGCAAGCCAAAAAATAGAAGAAAATAAAAAACAAACAAAAAATTTTAGTTAAAGGTTAACTTGGGGGGATAAACAAATAGCATGATTTGACTTATTTTTGTTGTTGGAAGAATTATGTTGTTCAGTTCAGTTCAGTCGCTCAGTCGTGTCTGACTCTTTGCGACCCCATGAATCACAGCATGCCAGCCCTCCCTGTCCATCACCAACTCCCGGAGTTCACTCAGACTAACATCCATCTAGTCAGTGATGCCATCCAGCCAACTCATCCTCTGTTGTCCCCTTCGCCTCCTGCCCCCAATCCCTCCCAGCATCAGAGACTTTTCCAATGAGTCAACTCTTCACATGAGGTGGCCAAAGTACTGGAGTTTCAGCTTTAGCATCATTCCCTTCAAAGAAATCCCAGGGCTGATCTCCTTTAGAATGGACTGGTTGGATCTCCTTGCAGCCCAAAGGACTCTGAAGAGTCTTCTCCAACACCACAGTTCAAAAGCATCAATTCTTCGGTGCTAAGCTTTCTTCACAGTCCAACTCTCACATCCATACATGACCACTGGAAAAACCAGAACCTTGACTAGACAGACCTTAGTCGACAAAGTATTGTCTCTGCTTTTGAATATGCTATCTAGGTTGGTCATAACTTTTCTTCCAAGGAGTAAGCGTCTTTTAATTTCATGGCTGCAGTCACCATCTGCAGTGATTTTGGAGCCCCCCAAAATAAAGTCTGACACTGTTTCCACTGTTTCCCCATCTATTTCCCATGAAGTGATGGGACCGGATGCCATGATCTTCGTTTTCTGAATGTTGACTTCTTATAGTGTATACAAAAAGATTCTGTCACCTCCTTTTTTAGTCTACTATAACATGCCATAGTATCTACAACCAAGAAATTCCTTCCAGTGCTCTTAGACACTCGAAGAGATACACATCAGATACTCAACAGGATAACAAAGACTAAAATTACATACTGAGATGGACAACTGACAAGTAATAAAAATTATGAGATACTACCTGAAAGTATAGAAAAGACACGACTGAATATATAAAGAACTACTATCAGTGAGAAAAAGACAACCCCAGAACAAAAATTAACAGAAAACATAAACAGGCAGCTCATACTATGAGAAATCTAAATGACAGAAGAAAGCAATGACGAGATCTCTCCTAGTAATCAGAGGAATGCATACTAATGCACAAAATACAATTTCTTACACATTAATCAGCATGACAAAAATTAAGTATGACAATACAGACACTAAGTATGGTAAAGAAACATACATTTTTCAGGGACAATACACAGATACTACGTCTTTGCACGTGTCTGTAAAGAAAATAGGTGCATACTTCATAACTTAGCAATTTCACTTCTAAATATGTACTATGGAGAAATTTAGCACTGCTTGTAATAGTTTGTAAGAGTGAAAAAACAACAAAAGTGGAATGGAAATTTACAAAACAGCAGAGTTAGATTATGAAAGACTATTGAGTGAGTAAAAGAAATGACACGGAAATAAAACATATCAACAGAATCAGTCTCTAAAATAAGATGTTGGTCATATCATTTGCAAATAATATTTCTGACAATGGGTTAATATCTAAAATATACAATCAATTCTTACAACTCAATATCAAAAAGTAAACCACTCAATTAAAAAACGGTCAGAAGACCTGAATAGACATTTTTCCAAACGTCTATGTGTGCCAAAACACGCACATGACAAAATGCTCAACATCACTAAACACTGTGGAATTGCAAATCAAAACCACAATGAGATGTCACTTCACACCTGTTAAAATGGCTATCATCAAAAAGACCACAAATACCATGTTGGTGATACAGAGACAAAAGAATCCTAGTACACTATAGGCAAGAATGTAAATTGAGACAGCCACTATGGAATACAGTATGAATGTTCCTCAAAAAAATAAAAACAGAATTGCTATATGATCCAGAAATTCCATTCCTGGGTATACATTCAAAGAAAATGAAAGACTGATTCAAAAAGACATATGTACTCTCTCCAATGTTCATACCAGAATTGTTCACTACAGCCAAAATATTGAAGAAACCTAAGTATCCATCAATAGATGAATGGATAAACAATTTGTGATATACACACACATACTGAAATATTACTCAACTGTATGAAAAGAATGAAACTCTGCCATTTTCAAAAACATGGATGAACCTACAGGGTATCATGCTTAGTGAAATAAGCCAAGACAGAGAAAGACAAATACTGCAGTAATTACTTATGTGTGAAATAAATGACTAACAGAAACAGACTCACAGAACAAACTAGTGTCATCAGTAAGGAAAGGTAATGTCAAGGGGTTCAACAGAGGTAGGGAATTAAGATGTACAAACTACTATGTACAAAATAAACTACAAGGACATACTGTACAGCACAGGGACTTACAGCCACTATTTTATAAACTATAAAAATACTGAATCACAGTGTTGCACACCTGAAACTAATATTCAATATAAACCACACTTCAATAAAAAACAAAATTAAATTAAAAGCACAATAAAGCTTTTAAATAACAATTACAAAAATAAAAAAATAAAAATGCTAACCATCATCTGAAGAAAGAAACAAGAGACTAACATGATGCGCCAGGCACAACATACTCAAACTGGTCTGTGGATGCCTGAAAACTGGCTACTCTCACTCATTAGTCTAGATGATTTACTCCTGAACAATAATCTCAATGTTTACCTCAGCAAAAATAAAAAATTTCTACAGGGTTATCAAACATCAGGACTAAGTCCAGGTATTTACAAGGCAGCAAAATAAATTCATGGGTAAAAGAATATTAAATATTCTTCCCTTTCAAATGTATAAAAGGAATAAAGCAGCACATATAGTTTTCTAAAAAGTTTATAATCTCATAAGGGAAATAAAATAAGACTATTAAATTAGAGTATTTTATAGAAAACTACAAGTTCTATAAAGTAAAGGAACAAATAAAGTACTATGGAAGCATAAAAGAAGAAGAGATTTATTTCAATCAAAAGAAATAATAAGAATTTCATCATATATATCAAGTTAAGCCCTGAAGGATAAACAAGATGCAGCCATACAGAGACAGAGGGCATGTACTTAGAAAAACCCAGATGAACAAAAATTCCAAGACAGGAATTTGCAGAAAAACACAAAGTAATTAACTATTTTGGGTGAAGTGCAAATCACCCAAAAGAAAAAGAGTCCAATCTGTTTGGACTCCACTTGCAAGCAGCATTTTGAGGTCTTTAAAAAAAAATAAATATAAAGGTGCAATAAATATGGCACCTTTCTTTTCAATCTACGCTCTGAGCAAGGTAAGAAGCATACTCTCACTCACTCACTCACACACACACACAAAAGAAGACATAAAAGACAAAAATCACCTTTATTGTTAATGAAGGCTAACGTGGAATTTTTCTTTCAGTGGACACCAAATGCATCTGTTAACTGAACCCTGCAATGAGGCAGACTTTCCCAGGTGTAGAATGCGCTGAACTAACCCCCACATCATCTCATTCGCCACACAATCTCTGCAGTCTGTTCCATAAGAAGGAAAGGCAGGGCTAAGCCAAGCATGCCCAGTTTATTCTTTGCAAATTTTCTAAGAGAAAATGTACTTCATATCCTCAAGGACAGAATGAGAAAGGAGGGTAGAGCATGAAACACCACTAGCAGAGCTTCATCTGTGAAAGGAAATATTAGAAATGGCAAAGACACATTCTCATTAACTTGAATCACCGAAGATTTCTAAACAGAGTAATAAGACCATGACAACAGCTGTACTTTTAAAAAGTTAATCTGACATCAGTTGCAGGCTGCTGGGAAAAAAAAAAAAAAAGGTTATTGTAACTGCCCAGGCAAGAGTAAACTAGGGCCTGAACCACAATAATATTCAACCTTGTATGTTTCTTAGTTTCAGCGGCTCTCCTCAGTCACTACACATACTAACTCAGCTCCAGCAGAGAGGACGTAAATGAGGCAGAGAGGAGAAGACATACAACTAAGAACCGGCATTCAAACTAGAGGAGCAGGAACAGGAGTGGAAACGATGATACAGGTGCAAAAGACAAAAACTACCTTATCAAATGAGCAGATCAACAGATGCTAACTTACTTGAATCAGAGAAGTTTATATATAAGAGTTTGTAAGAAAAGATTATATTAATTAGAAAGCCTGTAGTTCAGTGCTGCTGCAGCTGCTGCTGCTGCTGCTGCTGCTGCTGCTGCTAAGTTGCTTCAGTCGTGTCCAACTCTGTGCGACCCCACAGACGGCAGCCCACCAGGGTTCCCCATCCCTGGGATTCTCCAGGCAAGAACACTGGAGTGGTTGCCATTTCCTTCTCCAAAGCAGGAAAGTAAAAAGTGAAAGTGAAGTCGCTCAGTCATGTCCAACTCTTAGTGACCCCATGGACTGCAGCCTACCAGGCTCCTCCGTCCATGGATTTTCCAGGCAAGAGTACTGGAGTGGGGTGCCACTGCCTTCTCCGAATTCAGTGCTAGAAAGTTGATAAGCATGACAAAGTACTACAGTTTCTTAGGAAAGGAAAGGTTTTCTGGAATAGTATTTCTAAGAAAATCTAATCACTATTTCAATCTACTTAAAAATACTGAAGAGTTTACTACATTCTATTGATATAGAGAACAGGCTTGAATATGTGCAAAACCTAAGATCCTAAACCAGTGATACCCTAACAGACCAGACTGTTCATGCCTACAAAGAGCAGAGCATGATTTCAGAAGCAAGCATGTAACGGCAATGGGTAAAATCAACTTCCTGACGTCATATAGCTCCTCTCTCTTGCTCTACTATCCACTGGGTATCTCCCTATGGTACTTTCCCCTTGAGTCCCAACTTCTTCAGGTATAACTCAGAGACAAAACAGAAATAAAGGTGTTCCAAAAATTCCTGGCCCCAAAGTTGCAAATGGGCAGCTCCTTAATTATAAAGCCAATACAGTTTATCACACCAACATTTTCAAAATTAAAATGGAACTGAGGGGGAAAAAAACAAAACAAAAAAATTGATCATAGGACTTCATGATCACTTATTTTCACTTATTTGTGCCTCTATGCGGCATTCAAGGTAAATTCTTTTTTAAAACTTTTTGTTTTGTATTAGGGTATAGCCAATTTAAAAACAATGCTGTGACAGTTTCAGGTGAACATCGAAGGGACCCAGCCATACATACACATGTATCCATTCTCGCCCCAACTCCCCTCCCACCCAGGCTATCATACAACACTGAGCAGAGTTCCATGTGCTATACAGTAGCTCTCAAGATAAATTCTTAAAGACTATTTTCTTGTTCTTGTTAGCTAATACTGTCTTCAGCTGTATTGTCTGTTGTCTGACCATTTACAAGTTTTCTAATTTCAACTCTCATATTTGTCATTTCTACAAGTTCATACTGGCTCTGTCTCAAATCCACGTTATTAACTTTTTATCCCATATTCATATTTCCTATTCCTACTGTTACTATATAAAGCCATCAATATTTCAAAAGATAAAAGGTTTTAGATCAGATATGGGTCTGATTCTGTTGCTGTTTTTTTATTGGTATAGATATTTATTTCTTTTCTAAAAAATCAATGTATTTATTTTAATTGGAGGATAATTACTTTACAATATTGTGATGGCTTCTGTCATACATCAACATGAATCAACCACAGGTATACATGTGTCTCCCCGCAGCCTGAACCCCCCTCCCACCTCCCTCCCTACCCCATCCCTCTGGGTTGTCCCAGAGCACCACTGGCTTTGAGTGTGCTGCTTCGTGCATTGAACTTGCACTGGTCATCTATTTTACATATGGTACTATACATGTTTCAGTGCTGTTCTCTCACATCATCCCACCTCGCCTGCTGCCACTGAGTCCAAAATCTGTGTCTCCTTTGCTGCCCTGCATGGAGGATCATCGGTACTGTCTTCTAAATTCCGCATACATGCATTAATATACAGTATATGTCTTTCTCTTTCTGACTTATTTCACTCTGTGTAACAGGCTCCAGGTTCGTGCTCCTTTTTATAGCTGAGTTCAAAGGTTTGTCTAGTCAAGGCTATGGTTTTTCCAGTGGTCATGTATGGATGTAAGAGTTGGACTGTGAAGAAAGCTGAGAGCCAAAGAATTGATGCTTTTGAACCGTGGTGTTGGAGAAGACTCTTGAGAGTCCCTTGGACTGCAAGGAGATCCAACCAGTCCATTCTGAAGGAGATCAGCCCTGGGCGTTCTTTGGAAGGAATGATGCTAAAGCTGAAACTCCAGTACTTTGGCCACCTCATGTGAAGAGTTGACTCATTGGAAAAGTCTCTGATGCTGGGAGGGATTGGGGGCAGAAGGGGACGACAGAGGATGAGATGGCTGGATGGCATCACCAACCCAGTGGACGTTGAGTCTGAGTGAACTCCGGGAGTTGGTGATGGACAGGGAGGCCTGGTATGCTGCAATTCATGGGGTCGCAAAGAGTCAGACACAACTGAGCGACTGAACTGAACTGAATATTCCACTGTGTATATGTACCACAACTTCCTTATCCAATCATCTGTTGTTTATTGTTTCAAGTGAATCTCATTTACGGACCATCATTACATTGTCACGTATTTTATGATTTTAGCTTAAAAAAAATGCCTTCAATGCCTTCAAAAAATTATGACCTTCAATGCCATAGAACTTGTTTCTGAGAGACATGTGACACCTAAGTTGACAGTGTCATCCCCTAGGAAGGACCGATAGTTACTTTTGCCAATCACTTCAAGGGACTACTAACTCAAGAATACTTTAAATTCTCACTTTAAAGATTTTCAGACCATACATATAAAATGGTTCAAGCCCTAAACCCTTATAAATCAAAGCTGTAAACCAAATTCTATACTCAGCCATATATGCCCTAGATTTATAAATATAATATACATTTATACTTATTTCTGGCAAAAAAAAATTTTTTGAAGAACTTATATCACATTTCATAGTTGTTCCCACTGGTTTTATTAAATACCACAAAAAATAATATCTTACAAGTAAAACTGCATTTATATACATGTGTATCACTTAAAGGCAAACTAGAAAGGTAAAGTATTTTAAATATTCTCTTACCTGTTCAAGTGCCTGGGTTTTCTCTTGCTGTGTTTTCCTTGCAGCTTCCTTTTCAGCTTTGAGTGACCACGATGACACAGTTTTAACAGACATAAAATCAACAGTCATCCATTCATCCCTCTGTTAAGAAAAAGAAGTCGCTTCAATCTAAATTGATTAGAACAACACTAAACATTTAGTAATAAATTTTAGAGATCCTGGGGGCATTCACATCTGGATTAAAGCCACATGGCTATATAATTTCTTAGCAAGTTTCTTAGTCTCTGTAAGCTTTATTCTCTCCCCTGTAAAAATGGGTAAAAACACCTACATTTCAGGAACGCTGTAAGGAGTTAACATGAAACTGACTTA
The DNA here is from genome assembly GCF_042477335.2 of Ovis canadensis. Classification (NCBI taxonomy): domain Eukaryota; kingdom Metazoa; phylum Chordata; class Mammalia; order Artiodactyla; family Bovidae; genus Ovis; species Ovis canadensis. The sequence goes on along the minus strand of NC_091259.1, from coordinate 23,822,381 downwards.
AGGCATCCAGCTCAATGCCTGATACAGAACAGGTACTCAGACATTAGCTCTTCCCACCTTTCTTTCTTCACCATTGCTAACAAAATAAAAATAAGACTCTTCTTTGGCATATGAACTACAACCCCAAACGTGTAAACTATTCAACTAAGAGCATTGCTAATAAAATTTCGGCATGCAGTAAAGGGAAAAACTGTGACTTGAACTCCACTAACTGTAGAAAGGTCAGATAGATGTAACAGTACAAAGCTTCAAGTACATAAGGGGAGAAGTACCACTTCCCTATCAACAATCAGAAGCAGAAAACCCTGAGAGACTAGAATAGGGATAAATACTAACTTTCCCACAGGAGAAGAAACCAAGTTCAAAAGCTCAGCAGATTGCATTATTGCTAAATTAGTTGTATAAGTTATATTGTTTACAAAGTCTAATTTTTCTACTGAAGAAATTACACTGATCTTTCACTTTAACATTCACCTACTCTTGTAAGTTTACACTTGTTTAAAATCAGGAGGCTTACCTGAATAATCTGATTATCTTCTTTTTCTAACTTTTCATCTTTAATCTTCCAGGCCTTTTCCTTGCCAGGAGTCTGGGAGGGAACAGCCTCAACCCACTCATCTTCAGAGCTCTAAGAATATTTAGCATATAAGTAAAGTTCTCAAATTCACATACTTTCATATAAAAACTGTGCAGTTGCACCCTTTCATTTTTTTCTCATCCCTAAAATACCAACCTTATTTGGGTTTCCAGTCTTTGCCCATTATACTTTTCAATCTCTAAATATTCCTCTCGGGGAATTAAATGCATTCTCATGGCTTAAACTACCACCAATTATGCTGACATCTTTCTAATTTATATACCCAAAGTTTCAATGATTTAAACAACTGCCTACAATATTTAAATGCCATGCTGAACTCAATAAGAACAAAACAGTAAACCCAGCATATACTTCTACAATACCTGTGCCTCTTCCGATATATTTGAATTAAGCATCACTACCCACCCACTTCCCTGAGTCAGAAGTTTCACGGTCATCTTGCCCCTACCATCTTAACCTACTACTGTATTTCCAAAAGATTTCCAAACTATACCATACAGTGAACATCAAATGACTATCATGGGATCCACCTCCATCCCTGGCCAGAGCTGACTGTTTGAGAGGTTGTTACCTAAACCAACTGACTTCGATCTTAGTCACTCTCCAGAAATCTTAAATGGTTTACTCTGTAACTAAGGAAAACTGGAAAAACACTGGCAGAGACCATTTCTACCATGAGGCATAGAATTCAGCAAAAATTTATCAGTATCAAGAAAAACAAAAACAGAACTAAGAGGGAAAGAAAAGGAAGATAGCAAGAAGAATCATAAAAGCATCTGTGACTCTAAGTCCAGGTATTTCCTAAAACCCAGCTGCACTGCTATATGTCCTATGAGACTCTGGTACTTTAATAGTGACAAAACTGAAAGAGGAGAGTGAAAAAGTTAGCTTAAAACCCAACATTCAAAAAACTAAGATCATGGCATCTGGTCCCATCACTTCATGGAAAATACATGGGAAAAAATGGAAACAGTGACAGACTTTATTTTGGGGGATTCCAAAATCACTGCAGATGGTGACTGAAGCCATGAAATTAAAAGACACTTGCTCCTTGGAAGAAAAGTTATGACCAACTTAGCATATTCAAAAGCAGAGACATTACCAACAAAGGTCCATCTAGTCAAAGCTATGGTTTTTCCAGTAGTTATGTATGGATGTGAGAGTTGGACTATAAAGAAAGCCGAACGCTGAAGACTTGATGCTTTTGAGCAGTGGTGTTGGGACTCTTAAGAGTCCCTTGGACAGCAAGGAGATCCAACCAGCACATCCTAAAGAAAATCAGTCCTGAATAATCATTAGAAGGACTGATGTTGAAGCTCCAATACTTTGGCCACCTGATGCAAAGAACTGACTCACTGGAAAAGACACTGATGCTGAGCAAGATTGAAGGCAGGAGGAGAAGGGGATGACAGAGGATGAGATGGCTGGATGACATCATGGATTTGATGGACATGAGTTTGAGCAAACTCCAGGAGTTGGTGATTGACAGGGAAGCCTGGTGCGCTGCAGTCAATGGGGTCGTAAAGAGTCGGACACAAATGAGCAACTGAAGTGACCTGAAATCAATTTAAATTTGGTTTCTGTTACCTACAACCAATAGTTCCAACTAATATATACTCCTTCCTCCCCATCCTTAAAGTAACAGCCCTAGATCAGATCTGCTTATTTTTCATCTGGAAAAACCAAATTAGTCTCCATAACCCCTGTCTTTCCTGCTCCCTTTCATTCTCCAACTCCCACTCTAAATACACTTAGAGTAATGTAAAGGGCACATCTGGTCACAGTACTACTCTTCTCTGACTACCTGTCATAAAGATTACTTTTACTCCTCTTCTTTCTGACCAATAGAATTCAGTTTTATTTAAAGATGCAACATGCCTCCCTTCCAGGAAAGTGAAGGCTTAATCAAGTCTCCAATAAGATGGAAATGAAAGTATTGTGTAGGACATTCTGGAAGTTAAGAAAAAGAGGGCATTGTCTCTACTGTTATGTAATGTAAGAAGCACTTTTTAAAGAGAACAGCGTGACAAAACTAGAAGCCTTGTCCCAGAAGGCCACACCACCATTAAGTTGTCTACCTGATTTCCTTTACATGAAAGAAAAGTTAACTACTTTTACATTCTATATATTTTATATCAACCAACGGCTATTCTGAAGTTCTCTAATAATACAAATGAATCTAATTTGACGATACATTTACTATTGCATAAATCAAACTTCATGGTTTATCAAATCCTATCAGCCACTACAGTTTCATCTATTCTGTTTTATATAAGGCAGAGGAACCAGAGATCAAATTGCCAACATCCGCTGGATCACTGAAAAAGCAAGAGAGTTCCAGAAAAACATCTATTTCTGCTTTATTGACTATGCCAAAGCCTTTGACTGTGTGGATCACAATAAACTGTGGAAAATTCTGAAGGAGATGGGAATACCAGACCCCCTGACCTGCCTCTTGAGAAACCTGTATGCAGGTCAGGAAGCAACAGTTAGAACTGGACACGGAACAACAGACTGGTTCCAAATAGGAAAAGGAGTACATCAAGGCTGTATATTGTCACCCTGCTGATTTAACTTATATGCAGAGTATATCATGAGAAATGCTGGACTGAAAGAAGCACAAGCTGGAATCACGACTGCCAGGAGAAATATCAATAACCTCAGATATGCAGATGACACCACCCTTATGGCAGAAAGTGAAGAAGAACTAAAACGCCTCTTGATGAAAGTGAAAGAGGAGAGTGAAAAAGCTGGCTTAAAGCTCAACATTCAGAAAACGAAGATCATGGCATCCGGTCCCACCACTTCATGGAAAATAGATGGGGAAACAGTGGAAACAGTGTCAGACTTTATTTTGGGGGGCTCCAAAATCACTGCAGATGGTGACTGCAGCCATGAAATTTAAAGACGCTTACTCCTTGGAAGGAAAGTTATGACCAACCTAGATAGCATATTCAAAAGCAGAGACATTACTTTGCCAACAAACATCCATCTAGTGAAAGCTATGGTTTTTCCAGTGGTCATGTATGGATGTGAGAGTTGGACTGTGAAGAAAACTGAGCACCGAAGAATTGATGCTTTTGAACTGTGGTGTTGGAGAAGACTCTTGAGAGTCCCTTGGACTGCAAGGAGATCCAACCAATCCATCCTAAAGATCAGTCCTGGGTGTTCACTGGAAGGACTGATGCTGAAGCTGAAACTCCAATACTTTGGCCACCTCATGTAAAGAGTTGACTCACTGGAAAAGACCCTGATGCTGGGAGGGATTGGGGGCAGGAGGAGAAGGGACGACAGAGGATGAGATGGCCGGATGGCATCACCGACTCAATGGACATTGGTTTGGGTGAACTCCGGGAGTTGGTGATGGACGGGAGGCCTGGCGTGCTGTGACTCATGAGGTCACAAAGAGTCGGACACGACTGAGAGACTGAACTGAACTGAATCTAACACTGTTAAGTTCCTCATAGTTAAATTCACATACATACATACACAAACATACACGCACACACTTTTATACCATGTTCTTTCTTACTTCCATGCCTTTGCTCTCACAATTCCTTGTGCACACACACTTCTATGTGCAAAGCTGATTCTCACTCATCCTTTACATCTCAACTCCAGCATCATTTCCTCAATAAACCTGCATATAAAATCCTTCTTCCCTAATACCCTGAAATGCCACGGCATCATGACATTACATACTGAAAGTATGTGTGTACTTAATTAATTAATGAGTTCCCCAAAAGTTCAAACTCTATATACTTATATTCCCCACGTATATGAAAGTATCTGGCAAAAAAAGCCAGCATTCAATAAATGTGCATTAAAATTAGCTGAACTGACTCTTCCAACAACTCAAGGCAGAGACTTCGGGCGGCCGCCTGCATCCAAGCGTTTGGTATCAGGCGCTGCATGAAGGAAGCCTATGTGGCACAGCTGGCGGTCTCACTCCTTTACACAAGGACACGCGGACCATTCGGTATAGCTCTCCTGCCTCCTTCTCATCTGTATTGATTTTGTTGCTAATTTCCACTCTTATTCACTCACCTCACCACTTCAGCATGATTTACGTTCCCCTCCCCCAACACCATGACCTAAGCTCTCTTGCTGATATTAATTTCAATCCTCCGTCTTACCTTGAAGAATTATAAACTATCAATGTGACTCTTGACCTAAGAGAGGTCCCAGGACTCTTCTTATGTGTAGCCATCATAATTAACCACACTCCTCTTCCCATCTAACAGTCAAAACCTAAAGACAGAACCAAGACAGAAAAGCGCCACCTGTGAAAATATACGTATTTATATATATGTTATATACGCACATAAAATTCATAAAATTTATATATGTAAAATATAGGCTTTACATGTAATGTGTGTGTATATATATATAAATATGTATATTTCTCAAGGTACTTGAGGACTTCTGCATTGGTCATGAAAAAATAAATGCCACATCAGATTAGAGATATACAGAAATGAAAATAAAAGTAGAAAATATAAGAAACAACTGTTTCTAGACATTGACTCTCAGTTGTGCAGGACTATGATCACTGAGAAAAGAGAAACAAGTCAATGCTACAGTTACACTCTACTGGTTCTTGCCTGCTGGCACTTTCTAGACAAAGGCACAAGGAGAGGTAATTCAAGCACAGTATGACAGTCTCACTGAGTTAAAAGAAATAGAATTTTAACTTCATGATGACTGAGACATAGTATCCATGAAAAGGAACCTACACAGAGAAAGAGTTCCAGAAAACTATATGAGTCCCCTGTAGCCTTTAACTCAAAAACAAACCGAACATGTTTACAATGTAAGTCCACAAGGATACACAAAGAATAACTACCATGTAAGAAACAATTATTAGAATAACTACCATGTAAGGAACAATTATGCTATTTCCGGCAGAACAATGGTAAAGAATCCATCTGCCAATGCAGGAGATGCAGGAGATGCAGGTTCGATCTCTAGGTCGGGAAGATCCCCTGAGGCAGGAAATGGCAACCTGCTCCAGTATTCATACCTGGAAAATTCCACAGACAGAGAAGCCTGATGAACTACAGTCCATGGAGCTGCAAAGAGTGAGATACAACTGAGCACACACACATAAGCAGAGAGATCTCCAGAGCTCACAAACCGCCAGATCAGCAGAGAAACCACAAAACTAGAATTAAAATAGACTGGGAAAAAAGCCCAGGAAAAAAAAAAAAAAAAAAACTGAAAAAAACCCCTCATGGCTCAGCTGGTAAAGAATCCACCTGCAAGGCAGGAGATACGGGTTCAGTCTCTGGGCTGGGAAGGTCCCCTGGAGAAGGGAACGGCTACCCACTCTAGTATTCTGATCTGCAGAATTCCATGGAATGTGTAAAAATAAATAAATAAGAATGCTAAAAAAAACAACTAAGGAAATGAAGCTAAGAGAAAAAGGAATAAAAAACAAATGGGACAAATAGAAAAGGGACTGGCAAGAAGAGAAACTCAAACATATCTATAATTATATTAAACATAAATAATCTCAGCACTATCTAATAGGATCTTTCTATATCTAAACCACCCAATATGGTAGCCACTAATCCAGCCATAGAGACTTCCCTGGTGGCTCAGACGGGAAAGCGTCTGCCTATAATGCAGGAGACCTGGGTTCGATCCCTGGGTTGGGAAGATCCTCTGGCGAAGGAAATGGCAACCCACTCCAGTACTCTTGCCTGGAAAATCCCATGGACGGAAGAGCCTGGTAGGCTACAGATGTGGAGTCGCAAAGAGTCGGACACAACTGAGCGACTTCACCTTACCTTACCTTACCTTAATCTAGCCATATGTGTCTATGAACACAAAAAAATCTGGCTAGTGAGACTAAAGAAATGATCTTTCAACCTTGTAACTTCAATAAATTTTGATTAAAAATTTAAAACTCAATGTGGCTATCATATTAGACAGTGGAGAAAATTCTCTAATTTAAAAGGAAGAAATTGATCAGCTAAATAAAAAGGCAAGCCTTAAATATAGACTGTCCACAAGAAATACACTTTAAATGTAAAATAAAGATACATTAAAACTAAAAAATTTTAAAAAAAAGATACACCATGAAAGCAAAAATAGTAACAAAACTAAAAAGGCTTTATTAACATGAGACAAAAGTAGGCCTTAAGAATATTACCAGAAATAAAGAGGAACATTTCATGATATTACAATCATCAATTCATCAACAAGATATAACTATCCTAAATGTGTATTTACCTAACAAGACTTCAAAATACATGAGGTAAAACTGACAAAACCCGAAGAAGAAAAAGACAAATTCACAACACAGAGACTTTACACTGTGAATAAACTTTCTCCCAAGTTGACATTCACAGAACACTACAACTATCAACAACACCTGAATATACATACATTTCAATTACACAAGAAATTTTAACCAAGATAGAGCACAGGCTAAGCCATAAACTCAGCCTCATAATTTTTTTAAAAAACTAAATTATACATATATATACTTAATATAAAAATAAATAAATAAATAAAAAACTAAATTATACATAGTATGTTTTATGACAACAACTGAATTAAATTTGAAGCCAGAAACAAAAAGTGAAATGGGTTAAATCCACAAATTACTAGAAAACTTTAAAACTCATATACAGTCTGTAAGTTTAAAAAATAACAAAGTTAATTAGAAAATATTTTGAAAAGGATGACAATGAAAATATAACATCAAAATCAGTTACATGGAGATCAAACAGTGCTAGGAGAAAAATCTAGATTATAAATACTCAATTAGAAAACAAAAAAGGTTTAGAATGAAAGACCTATGTACCCACTTAAGGAAGTTAGAAAAAGAAAAGAAAATTAAATACAAAATATATAATAAGAAAGAAATGGAAATAAAAAGACAGTGGAAATAACAGAATGTACACAAATAGAAAAATCAATTTTTGGAAAAAATCATTAATAAAATTGATAAACCTAAAACTACACTGACCAAGGAAACAAAGAGGAAATAGAAATAGCTAAAATCAGGAATGAAAGGAGGGGACGTAAATTCAACAATTTAGATGACATAAACAAATTCCTTGCAAATCTAAATTACCATAACTCAAGAATAAAGAGAAAACATTTAATACAGATTTTAATAGAATTAAATTTGCACTTTAAGCATCCCACAAAGAAAATGCTAAGCCCAGACAGTCTGACTAGTAAGCTTTAACAATCATTTAAGGAAGAAACCACACCAATCTTAACACAAACTTTTCTGCAAACAGAAGAAAAGGGAATTTTTTTTTCTAATTCATATGTGAGGCCAGCATTACCTTTAACACTAAAACCCAATATCCCTCATAAACACTTGATGCAAAACTTCTCAACCAACTGTGGGCAAATCAAGTTATAAAAAAACATATTCAGTAAAATTCACATGTAAATATATATAAATAAAATATTTTATAAAGAAAAATGACCAAACAGGGTTTATCCCAGGAATTCAGCTTCCTGTAATATTAAAAAAATTAACCTATGTAATTCTTCATGTTAACAGAATAAAAGAGAAAAATCATATGATTACATTAATAGATGTGTAAAAAGTATTTGACAAAATCCAATGCTTATTCAACACACCAACTCTTAGAAAAAAAATTAAAATAGAGGAGAATTTACTCAATCTAAAAGGGCATACATGAAAAGCCCACAGCTAATATCATGCTTTCAGGTGAAAGATACTTTCCACTTAAGGAACAGGTAAGGAGGTCCAGCCTCATTACTTCTAATGAACACTATACTGAAGTCCTAGCTAGTGAAATAAAAAATTAACAAATGAGGTAAAAGGCATAGATTGGAAAGAAAAAAAAGTGTCTTTACTCACACATAACACAATCATATACTAAGAAATCAACCAAAAAAAGCTAACACTAGTACTTGTGAATCAGGCAAATATGCAAGAATCTATTGTAAAGACATATATTAGCTGCAAATATAAGAAACACAAAATTTATTTTTAAAATTCCATTTCCAGCAGCACCCCAAGAAAATAAAATATAAAAATATAGCAAAAGATGATAGTAAGACCTCTACACTGAAAATATCAGAAAACTGTGACAGAAATTTTAAAAAAAACTTTAAAAGATAGATATACCATATGCACGATGGGTTGCATGACTCTATTTTAAGATATTAATTCTCTCAAAATCGATCTATTGATGCAAAACATTTCCAATCAAAACATTAGTAGCCACTTTTGCTGAAAATGATGTGATTCTAAAATTTACTTTAAAAATGAAAATATCCTAGAGTAGCAAAACACTTTTCAAAAAGAACAAAATCATAGAACTTACACTACTTTATTCCAAGACTTACCCTAGAATTGACAAAATTAAGACAATGTATTTACTGTCCAAGGAGAGACATGCAAGTCAACGGAACAGAAGAGAGTCTAGAAATTATCCCACAAATATATATGCTCAATTGTATTTAACTTGTAGCTCAGTCGGTAAAGAATTTGCCTGCAGTGCAAGAGACCTGGGTTCGATCCCTGGGTTGGCAAGATCCCCTGGAGAAGGAAATGACAACCCACTCCAGTATCCTTGCCTGGAAAATCTCATGGACAGAGGACCCTGGTGGATTGCAGCCCATGGGATCGCAAAGAGTCGGGCACGACTGAGCGACTAACACACAAGTAATTTAACAGAGAAAGGTTAGCCTTCTCAACAAATGATACTGGAACATGTGGAAATTCATATGGGAAAAAACTAAACTTTGACACTTACTACATACCATAAACAAAAATTACTCAAAATGAATTACTGACGAAAAAGCCAAAGCTACAAAATTTCTTGAAAAAAACAGGAGAAAATCTTTACAACCCTGAGATACACAAGTTAGGACATCAAAAGCAGTAATGAGGAGAAATTAATGGTAAAAGAACATAACTGATAAACTGGAGTTCATAAAAGAAAACAGAATGGCCAATAAAGATTTAAATTAATGCTCCACATCACTGATCTTCAAGGAAATATCACATGAAATATTACTACACACAGTAGGATGGCCAGAAAACTATAAAGACTGAATATTCCAAGTGCTCTTCAAGATGCAGAATAACTGGAACTCTTATAAGCTGCTGAGAGGAGTGTAAAATGGTCCAAACACTTTGGAAAACAATGGTATTTTTCCAAGAGAAAAACATGTCCACAAAAAGACTTGTAAACATTCACAGTAGCTTTATTTAGTGTTTTTTATTTACTAAGTTGGGCCCAACTTTTTGCAATCCCATGGACTATGGCTCACTAGGCTCTCTGCCCATGGGATTTCACAGTGAGAATACCCCCATCTATTTGCCATGAAGTGATAGGACCGGATGCCATGATCTTAGTTTTCTGAATGTTGAGCTTTAAGCCAACGTTTTCACTCTCCTCTTTCACTTTCATCAAGAGGCTCTTTACATCTTCACTTTCTGCCTTAAGCATGGTGTCATCTGCATATCTGAGGTTATTGATATTTCTCCCAGTAATCTTGATTCCAGCTTGTGCTTCATCCAGGCTGGCATTTCACATGATGTACTCTGCATGTAAGTTAAATAAGCAGGGTGACAATACACAGCCTTGACGTACTTCTTTCCCAATTTGGAACCAGTCAATTGTTCCATATCTGGTCCTAACTGTTGCTTCTTGACCAGCATATAGGTTTCTCAGGAGGGAGGTCAGCTGGTCTGGTAGTCCCATCTCTTTAAGAATTTTTCAGTCTGTTGTAATCCACAGAGTCAAAGGCTTTAGTGTAGTGAATGAAGCAGAAGTAGATGTTTTTCTGGAATTCTCTTGCTTTTCCTGTGATCCAACGTAAGTTGACAATTTGATCTCTGGTTCCTCTGCCTTTTTTAAATCCAGTTTGAACATCTGGAAGTTCTCAGTTCATGTACTGTTGAAACCCAGCTTGGAGAATTTTCAGCATTACTTTGCAAGCAAGTGAGATGAATGCAATTGCACACTGGTTTTAACATTCTTTATTGCCTTTCTTTGGGATCAAATGAAAACTGACCTTTTCCAGTCCTGTGGCCATTACTAAGTTTTCCAAATTTGCTGGCATATTAGTCATATTAGCCACAAACTAAAAAACAACCCAAATGACTCTGAACAGATTATTTAAAATAGACAAGCAAATTATGGTATATCCACATACTTTAATAAAGCAAAAAAGAGAAAAGAAATACTGATACATGCAATCACTTGAGTTGCAAAAACATAATGTCAAGCCAAAGAATCACAACATAAAAAACATTGTATTACAGTCGACCCTTGAACAGTGTGGGGCTTAGAGGTGCCTACCCTCTGTGCAGTGGAAAAAGAACATGTAACTTTACAGTTGGCCGTCCATATCTACAGGTCCACATCTGCAGATTCAACCAACCAACTGTGGATCATGTAGTAGTATGGTACATATTTCTCAAAAAAGATCCACATATAAATGGACCTGTACAATCCAAACTGCTGTTGTTCAAGGATTAACCATATATGAATATTTGTGCTACTGCTGTGTTATGCTTCAGAGAAGGCAATGGCAACCTACTCCAGTACTCTTGCCTGGAAAATCCCATTGACAAAGGGGCCTGGTAGGCTACAGTCCATGTGGTCACGAAGAGTCGGACACAACTGAGCGACCTCATTTTCACTTTCCACTTTCATGCATTGGAGAAGGAAATGGCAACCCACTCCACTGTTCTTGCCTGGAGAATCCCAGGGACAGGGGAGCCTGGTGGGCTGCTGTCTATGGGGTCACACAGAGTCAGACACGACTGAAGCAACTTAGCAGCAGCAGCAGCAGCTGTGTTATGCTTAGTCGCTCAGTCATGTCTGACTCTTTGTGACCCCATGGACTGTAGCCCGCCAGGCTCCTCTGTCCATGGGGCTCTCCAGGCAAGAATACTAGAGTGGGTTGCTGTGCCCTCCTTCAGGGGATCTTTCCAACCCAGAAATCGAACCAGAGTCTCCTGCACTGCAGGCGGATTCTTTACCACCTAAGCTACTGGGGAAGCCCATGTGAATATTTATATGGAATCCCAATACAGGGAAAACGAATCTATAAAGTGATAAAGCAGACCTATCGCTGCCCAGAGAGGAGGAAGAGGGAGGGTGAGGAAGAACTGATTGCAAAGAGCCATGAGGAACTTTATGGGGAATGGAAATGCTCTATACCTTAACTTATAGAGCTAACCAGGTATAAGAATTAAACAGTAGACTTAATAGAGGATTATTTTATTATATATAAATTATACCTCAGCAAAACTGATTTTAAAAGTTAAAAAAAAAAATCAAGAGACTGTGACAGTCAAGATATGCTTTCCAGTCTCACATGGATCTTAAAGGGTTCCCATTTGCTTCTATTACTACCTAAGCAAAGCTGTTTCAAGTCTACACAATTTCAATCCCTCTATTCTACCTCTACTCTCGAGTTGTCTTCTCACATGATGATTTTACCTTCCACTTCACAAATGAAACAGAACATCAAGCAGAAATACCATCAATAATCTGTTTGCCATATTTATCTGCTACTTCCTCTTCATTATCTGTGTTTATGTCCATCTTTATTACTTCCTTGCTAAGAAGTACATCTTTATTACTTTCCTGCTAAGAAGACAAGGTGCTCCTACTTCCATTAAGCTTACCCCTTCCTCTGAAACCTTGCTCACCCAAATGCAGCATTCTCAATAATATCTAAGCCTGTCTCCCTAAAAGCATTTTTTCAAAAAGAGCTCCCAACCAACCTGATTCCCCAAACTATTCTTCTTTCTTTCCTTTCACTGTCAATATAAGTTTTTCTTTACTTCTTCAGTCAACCTCAATGTGATGTGTGCGCTGAACATTCATTCAAATTATTCTCTGTAAGGTGTATGTTGCTGCTGCTAAGTCACTTCAGTCGTGTCCGACTCTGTGTGAACACATAGACGGCAGCCCACCAGGCTCCCCAGTCCCTGGGATTCTCCAGGCAAGAACACTGGAGTGGGTTGCCATTTCCTGCTCCAATGCATGAAAGTGAAAAGTGAAAGTGAGTGTTACACAACTTTAAAGGCAGAATAAATGTGCATGCTATATGTGGCAACAGAAAGACTTACATATCAGAAAACAACAATAACAAGAAAACAAAGAACGGGACAGTGAGTCTCTGATAAAGGGAAGCAAGTGCCCTTAATCAAACGGCATAAATGATTAGTCACCCTGACACATATATCCCCATGGGATGGGGATTCTTAACAGCTATGAAAGTTGTGTAAATTCCTGAGTTTTATAAACTCCACTGAAATAAACAACTTTGTATATAAATTTCTTATTGAAGAGAAGACCAATTTTATCAGTTCTCAATGAAGTCAGCAACTCAATCCCACAATTGTGGAAACAGTACCCCTATTCTGCTTTTCCTTTAAGATTTTCCAACTCCCTTTGTCCTGAGCTATATTCAAAAGAATTTTATTTTCTATATAATATTCCTACCATTACAAAACATGCTGGATACTTGGTAAAACTATCCAGCTGTATTTCTCACTGTGAATGAAGATGCTGCATTCTCATATAGCTGTAAAGAACAACACTGCATAGGAACCTGGAATGTTAGGCCCATGAATCAAGGTAAATTAGATGTGATCAAGAAGAGGATGGCAAGAGTAAACATCAACATCTTAGGAATCAGTAAACTAAAATGGACGAGGATGGAAGAATTAAATTCAGATGACCATTGTATCTACTACTGTGGGGAAGAATTCCTTACCGGAAATGGAGTAGCCCTCAGAGTCAAAAAGAGAATCTGAAATGCAGTACTTGGGTGCAACCTCAAAAATGACAAAACGATCTAAGTTCATTTCCAAGACAAACCATTCAACATCACAGTAATTCAAGTCTATGCCCCAACAACTGATGCTGAAGAACCTGAAGCTGACCAGTTCTATGAAGACCTACACCACCTTCTAAAACTAATACCAAAAAAAAGAGATGTTCTTTTCCTCACAGAGGATTGGAATGCAAAAGTAGCAAATCAAGAGACACCCAGAGTAACAGGCAAGTTTGGCCTTGGAGTAAAAAATGAAGCAGGGCAAAGGCTAATAGTTTTCTCAAGAGAACACTACGGTCACACCAAACCCTTTTCCAACAACCCAAGACACAATTCTACACAAGGAGATCATCAGATGATCAATACCTAAAGCAGACTGATAGATTCTTAGCAGCTGAAGACAGAGAAGTCATCAAAAGTCAGTCAGCAAAAACAGGACCTGGAGCTAACCATGGCTGTGAGCTCCTCATTGCAAAATTCAGACTTAAATTGAAGAAAGTAGAGAAAACCATTAGGCCATTCAGGTATGATCTAAATCAAATGCCTTATGATTATACAGTGGATGTGACAAACAGATTTAAAGGATTATACCTGGTAAACAGAGTGCCTAAAGAACTATGGATTGAGGTTCATAACATTGTACAGGAGGCAGTGACTAAAACCATCCCAAAGAAAAACAAATACAAGAAGGCAATGTGGTTATCTGAGGAAGCTTTACAAATAGCTGAAGAAAAGAAGGGAAAGGCAAGAGAAAGGGAAAGATACACCTAACTGAATGCAGAGCTCCAGAGAATAGCAAGGAGATATAAGGCCTTCTTAAATGCACAATACAAAGAAACAGAAATCAACCAAATGGGAAAGACTAGAAATCTCTTTAAGAAAACTGGAGATATCAAGGGACATTTCATGCAAGAATGGATATAATAAAGGACAGGAACAGTGAAGATCTAACAGAAGCAAAAGAAATTAAGAAGAAGTGCCAAGAATACACAGAAGAACTACACAAAAAAGGGTCTCAATGACCCACATAAGCACATAAGCACGATGGTGTGGTCACTCACCTAGAACCCAACATCCTGGAGCATGAAGTCAAGTGGGCCTTAGGAGGCATTACTACAAAGATAGTGGAGATGACGGAATTCCAGCTAAGCTACTTCAAATGATAAAAAATGATACTGAAAAGGTGTTGCACTCAACATGTCAGCAAATCTGGAAAACTCAGTAGTAGCCACAAGACTGAAAAAGGTCAGTTTTCATTCCAATCCCAAATAAGAGCAATGCCAAAGAATGCTCAAATTACCATACAATTGCACTCATTTCATATGCTAGCAGAATTATGCTCAAAATCCTTCAAACCAGGCTTTAGCAGCATGTGAACTGAGAACTTCTATATATACAAGCTGCATTTAGAAAAGGCAGAGGAACCAGAAATCAAACTGCCAACATTTGCTGGATCGTAGAAAAAGCAAGGGAATTGCAAAAAAATATCTGCTTCACTGACTACACTAAAGCCTTTGAATGTGTGGATCACAACAAACTGTGGACAAGTCTTAAAGAGATGGAAATACCAAACCATCTTATCTGTCTCCTGAGAAACCTGTATGGGAGTCAAGAAGCAACAGTCAGAACCAGACATGGAACAATGGACTGGTTCAAAATTGGGAAAGGAGACCGACAAGGCTGTATACTGTCACCTTGCTTATTTAAATTAAATGCAGAGTACATCATGTGAAATGCCAGGCTGCATGAATCACAAGCTGCGGTCAAGACTACTGGGATCAATATCAACAACCTCAGATATGCAGATGGCATATCTGGCACTGTAATGACAAAAAGTAAAGGGGATCTAAAGAGCCTCCTGATGAGGGTGAAAGAGGAGAGTGAAAAAGCTGGCTTGATACTTAACATGAAAAAAACTAAGACTGTAGCATCCAGTCCCATCACTTCATGGCAAATAGAAGGGTGAAAACGGGTAGCAGTGACAAAATTTATTTTCTTGGGCTCCAAAATCAGTGCAGATGGTGACTGTAGCCATGAAATTAAAAGATGTTTGCTCCTTGGCAGGAAAGCTATGACAAATCTCAAGAGTATATTAAAGAGCAGAGATACCCCTTTGCTGACAAAGGTCCGTATAATCAAAGCTATGGTTTTCCCAGTAGTCACGTCCAGATACGAGAGCTGGACCATAAAGAAGGCTAAGCACCAAAGAATTGGTACTTTCAAATTGTGGTGCTAGAGAAGATTCTTGAGAGTCCCTTGGACTGCAAGGAGATCAAACCAGCCAATCCTAAAGGAAATCAACCCTGAACTGGAAGGACTGTTGCTGAAGCTGAAGCTCCAATACTTCGGCCACCTGATTTGAAGAGTCAACTCACTGGAAAAGAACGTGATGCTGGGAAAGACTGAAGGCAAAAGGAGAAGGGGGCAGCACAGAATGAAGACAGTTAGATTGCATCAACAACTCAATGGATATGAATGTGAGCAAACTCCAGGACATAGTGGAGGACAGAGTCTGGTGTGCTGTAGTCCATGGAGTAGCAAAGAGTCGGACATGACTTAGCGACTAAAACTACAACATTCTTATATAAAACAAGCTTTCATGAGCCAATTAGCATCTCAGGGCATACTGCCAAAATTTAATTTCTGAAACTACAAGAGGGCCAGACTGGACCGACTTTTTGGAGTCCAGTCTGGCCTTCTTATGAAGACTCAACTGTATAATCCTCTGAAGATCATACCTAGGAGTGCAATTATCACTAAACACCTCCAACTCATCTCGTTAAGCACCACGTACTTTTCTCTTCCTGAAAATAACCATGAGGGTTTGCCTTGCTTTCCTTTCTTTTGTGAGTCCTCTCATCCAAAACCTGGCTAGAGACACAACAGATCCAGCACTCTCTTCCTTTCTGTCCCAAAGATAAATACACAAACACAACCCATTTTAAACACTTAATTGTTAATGCCTATGAAAAACAAACTGAGGTAACAAACAAACAAAGTCTTGGTACTCTTTGCCTTATTTTATGGTACAATTTTTACTCCCCTTTCACTCTTTCCTGTTTCTCCTAATTTTCCAAATGCTTCTGCCTAAAATCCTTTACTTGCTGTCTGGCTTCTCAGTATTGGTATTCTTCCTTCTTTTCAATTTCCCAAGGCAATTCATCCATGCTAATGGCTTTAAACAGCAATGATTCTCCAACCACATCTCCATCCTCTAGCCCTTATCTACAACCTAAGGTTCATATTTCTACCATTTCCTGTACACCTCCAAGTAGATGACTCCCAAGCATTTTCTTGGGCGTGTATCTTAACTAGTAATATTTCCTAAGTTCTCATAAGTATTTTAGGTCCCAATATGTTGCTTCTTTAGATACAATATTCTCAAGTAGCTTCTTTGGTTAGTTTTAGCACATACTTACTGATGAACTGTCGGTTGACTCATTTTTTTCACACTTTCGTTTCTTGCTCTTTTTTTTCTTCTCTTTCTTTACTTTTTTTGAATGCTTGTCTTTTTTCTTCTTTTTCTTCACACAGTCTTCCTATAAATAATCATTTTGAAGAGGCAAGAATTTAGTTTTAGCTTACTTTAAAAAGTAAGTATTTTGAGGAAAAGATCTATGTCCTAAAACACTTTAAATCTTTCATGAAAGGAGACAAGGAATATGATTAAATAAAAAGCTTCTTCTAAAAAATTTTGACATGCTTCTATAATATATGCACTACTAATAAACCATATAGCTAAAATTTCTTGGAAAAATATAAGGAGTTTTAATTTATTTGTAAATACATTGACAGACAGATATAATCAAACATATATATGAAAACACAGTGTATATGTATCTCCTTCAACGGGCCCAAGAGAATTTATAGATTACGAACCATATAAAATCTAACAAGACAGCATAAACTGTGGAAAGAGAAAGCAAGAATTGAGACATCCCCCTTTAAAAAAAAAGCATCACATTAAGTTTAAAACACATAACATTTTAGATCCATAAACTTACCACAAGTGGACTGGAAACTTGGATCTAAGCTTTCTACCAGCCAACTCAACTAATACAATCTTTCCAATATCATGTCCAAAATATCAATATATACTACTCTAGCCAGAGAGACAAATATTCAGTACTGTCAACTATGTGATATTCATTCTTTAACTTGTGAAAAAGAGTTTATAAACTTGATCCTCCAGTATTAACTTGAATAAGTGCAAAAAAAAAAAAAAAAAAAGCTTACACCAAGTAAGCCTAATAGTATTTACCTGTGAGATTTGTTCAACTCTCTTAATCACATCAGGTAGCATCCATGTTTCCTCACCCCGAAGTCGTTTCAGTTCTTTACGCCTTTCTTCCTTTTCAAAATTGGCTTTAGCCTAAAACCGTGAAAAAAGAAAAATTAACAACTGACCCACCTACTTCTCACCAAAAAAGCAAAACAGAAACCTCCCCCACTTTCGTGCAAGGCTCACCACAAATTTGCTTCTATCAAAGTGTGTGTGCATGCATACTAAGACACTTCAGTTGTGACAGACTCTTTGCAACCCCATGGACTGTAGCCTGTCAGGCTCCTCTGTCCATGGGATTCTCCTCTCAAGAATACTGGAGCGGACTGTCATGCCCTCCTCCAGAGCATCTCCCCAAACCTCGGGACTGAATCCGCGTCTCTTACGTCTCCTGCACTGGCAGGTGGGTTCTTTACCACTAACACCACCTGGGAAGCCCCTACCAAAGTGTAAGAAAGATTAAAAACAACAAATTCTCCTTCCACATTACCAATTGCATTACCAATTAGCAATCACTAGTGAAAGGAACCGGACTTCCCTAGTAGCTCAGGTAGTAAAGAATCCGCCTGCAATGGGGAAGACCTGGATTCAATCCCTCAGTTTGGAAGATCCCCTGAAGGAGGGTGTGGCAATCCACTCCAGTATTCCTGCCTGGAGAACCTCATGGACAGAGGAGCCGGGTGGACTACAGACCACAGGGTCACAAACAGTCAGACAGGACTGCATGAGGAAGCACAGCACAGTACAGTGAAATGAGCCACCAATCAAGGACAGAATCTTGGGACCTACTGCAGACCTCTTCCTGTCCCCTAAGCTCCCTACTTTAAAAATTACTTGAATTTCTTTTCCCTTCGCTATTCCACTGATAGCGCCTGATACTTCTGTAACTGTTAGGAGACTGACCTCCATACCTTCAATCTGCAATGTCCATAACCCTCTACCCACACCCTCAAAATGCTTCAGAAAGAATCACCTTTCTAAAAACAAATGATCATACTGATAAGTTTTTATCATTCAAAAACAGTCAAACTAAGTAACAGCTTCCTAAGAAGTTGTTCCTGCCTTTTCATTCTCTCCCCAAATTTCAAAGCTAGGATTGGTCCTTCTCAAAATTCTGTACATAGATATACTATAAAATTTATCATAGTTTACAAATCCACTCCCTCCAAAAACTCCCTCTGAAATATCAGAGACAAGGATGAAGGATATTTATTATACACATATATTACATATGTTGAAATCAGGGACCACCAATCTTTCACCTCTGTAAGACTTATTGCCCTTTTCTTCCCCTGTAAAATCTGACTGCAGTCATTATAACTTCTCCTTCCTATCTCCTACACCGGTTCCTTATTTGCATTTAATGGAGAAGGAAATGGCAACCCACTCCAGTACTCTTGCCTGGAATATCCCATGAACGGAGGAGCCTGGTAGGCTGCCGTCCATGGGGTAGCGAAGAGTCGGACACGACTGAGCGACTTCACTTTCACTTTTCACTTTCATGCACTGGAGAAGGAAATGGCAATCCACTCCAGTGTTCTTGCCTGGAGAATCCCAGGGACAGGGCAGCCTGGTGGGCTGCCGTCTGTGGGGTCGCACAGAGTCGGACACGACTGAAGCGACTTAACAGCAGCAGCAGCATTTAAATGTGTTTTAAACGGTTATAGCTTAAAACAGATAAAATAATGATCATCACTTGTTTCACCTTACACTGTTCTCTAACTACAACTTTTCCCCTTCACACTTCTTTTCCCCTGCCACACTTCTCACATCTTATGAGCTAAGTCAATAGTACAGTTTACTTCCTCCCTTCCTTATTTTACTTCTACTCATTTCAATCTTAATGAAAAACACGTTTCTCAACTTTTTTCGAGGAGCTAAATTTTTTAGATCTCTGTCTCGGTCGCTGTTTGGTTCAGTACGGGTTTGCAATAAGCCGGATAACTGACACAAATAACTTAAAAGGAGAATGAAACGATCTACTCTAACGTGCCTTACACGAGTTTCTGAAAACGGAAAATTTCATTTCAGATATAACAAGACGGAGGACCTAGGCTGTAAGATATGCAGGGAAAGTAGTGGGGTCCCTCGAAAGTGCGCAGCACAGGTGATCAGGTGCTAGAAATGTCAAGCACGGATGCTTTAAAAGATAAGGAACGTCAGAGGAAAGGAACAAGTTTTCTGGAAAAGAATATGAGCAACTGGAGCCTTCCAGACCATCTAAGAGGCAGAAGATACCAACAGTGTGCGAGCATCCCAAAGGAAAACATCTATCCCCACACAACTAGATACGGTAAGATACTGAGAACTGAAACAGGAAAAGGTGCAGGGAGGCAGGAGAGCTAGAAGCCTGACTCCCAGAAAGCCTCCACTCTCAAATCTAAATGACTCCCAAAGCCTCAAAACTGAGGTACCTGGCGCAACACCTCGGTCCTGGCACTTCGAATCTGTTCTTTACGCTCTTCGATGCTACTCGCACTTTCAAATCTACCCCCGGCAGCCGCCATAGTTGTTGTCGTAAAGCTAGGAAGCCGGCACAAAAATCTCGGTTTACGACTGTCGTAATTTAGTAAACAAACCGGGACTTCCGACTAGGGGGAGGAGGGAATCTGCGCCACCAAAAGAGCATGCGCAAACCGTTGCTTATTATTTCGGTTAATTGTCTACCCCTTAGGTTTGGAAGAAACAGAAGGTTAAGTCAAGGGGTTACACTCCTTCGTGTATTGGGGTTTCCCTGAACAAGACTTGTGTCAGCGTACATGTATTACGCAGTTTGCACGGGACTGACGGCATGTCACAGCTGAAGTGGAGTCGCTCAGTCGTGTCCGACTCAGCGACCCCATGGACTGTAGCCTACCACACTCGTGGGATTTTCCAGGCAAGAGTACTGGAGTGGGTTGCCATTTCCTTCTCCAGGGGATTTTCCCGACCCAGGGATCGAATCCGGGTCTACCGCATTGACGCTATGCGACCCCATAGATGGCAGCCCACCATGTTCCGCCTTCCCTGGGATTCTCCAGGCAAGAACACTGGAGTGGGTTGCCATTTCCTTAGATTAAAGGTACATGTTGTAAAGATTTCTACCAAAGTGCCCTTATCGCCAAAGAGGTTTCCCTGTGCTGGAGGAATGGACTAAAGGAAGGCTGGCCAGAAAGACAGTGCAAGCTAGCAGGAGAGAAGACTTGCTTTGAAGAGTCAGCAGTTTGCTTTGGTGGATTTTTTTTTTTTTTTAAGCACAGTATATGAAAAAGTCGTGTGAATTTCGCATTGCACTTCATAATTTATACTTGTTTAAAGTGTAACATTTTTTCTGACCTCATACTGTTTGTTCATACTGTCTCAGTAACAAGTGAAAAAAAAAGAGGAATGGGTATTTTTCTTCCCTTTCCAGAGAATAAAGAAGATAAAAGAGAACAGCGAGCAGGCCTGAATATTTCTAGTTGTTTTTTTTGTTTGTTTTTGTTTACTTTAAAAACTCCTAACTCTGAATGTAACTAAATTTGCTCTTCTGCCCCTTAACTGTACAGGAGCTACACTTCACACCTATTTTCCTTTGACTGTGTTAAATACATCCACTATCTGGTGTGAAGGAGAAGGGGGCATCAAAGGATAAGAAGGCTGGATGGCATCACCAATACAATAGACAAGAACTTGGGCATGGGAGATGGTGAGGGATAGGGAGGCCTGGCATGCTGCAATCCATGGGGTCTAAGAGAATAGAACATGACTGGGTGATTGAACAGCAACATCTGGTGTTTCAGTTCAGTTCAGTTGCTCAGTCGTGCCCAACTCTTTGCAACCCCATGAATCGCAGCATGCCAGGCCTCCCTGCCCATCACCATCTCCCGGAGTTCACTCAGACTCAGGTCCATCGAGTCCGTGATGCCATCCAGCCATCTCATCCTCTGTCATCCCCTTCTCCTGCCCTCAATCTCTCCCAGCATCAGAGTCTTTTCCAATAAGTCAACTCTTCGCATGAGGTGGCCAAAGTACTGGAGCTTCAGCTTTAGCATCATTCCTTCCAAAGAAGTCCCAGGGTTGATCTCCTTCAGAATGGACTGGTTGGATCTCCTTGCAGTCCAAGGGACCCTCAAGCAAGAGTCTTCTCCAACACCACAGTTCAAACGCATCAATTCTTCAGTGCTCAGCCTTCTTCACAGTCCAACTCTCACATCCGTACATGACCACAGGAAAAACCATAGCCTTGACTAGGCGGACCTTAGTCGGCAAAGTAATGTCTCTGCTTTTGAATATGCTATCTAGGTTGGTCATAAGTTTTCTTCCAAGGAGTAAGCATCTTTTAATCTCATGGCTGCAGTCACCATCTGCAGTGATTTTGGAGCCCCAAAAAATAAAGTCTGACACTGTTTCCACTGTTTCCCCATCTATTTCCCATGAAGTGATGGGACCAGATGCCATGATCTTCGTTTTCTGAATGTTGAGCTTACCCTTACAATATCCTTCCCCTTATAGTTACATATCAGAAAGAAGGCTGCAGAGCCACCCAACTGCCAGACTCAATTGCTGGATTACACCAGCCTATGGCTGAAACAATGCAGGGAGAAGAAATCTAGATTCTAACACCATTTCCTTTAGGATGGACTGGTTGGATCTCTTGCAGTCCAAGGGACTCTCAAGAGTCTTCTCCAACAACACAGTTCAAAAGCATCATTTCTTTAGCTCTCAGCTTTCTTTACAGTCCAACGTTCACATCCATACATGACAACTGGAAAAACTATAGCTTTGACTAGACAAACTTTGGTGGTAATGTCTCTGCTTTTTAATATGCTATCTAGGTTGGTCATAACTTTTCTTCCAAAGAGTGAGCATCTTTTAATTCCACGGCTACAGAGACCATATGCAGTGAATTTGGAGCCCCCCAAAATAAAGTCTCTCATTCTTTCCCCATCTATTTGCCATGAAGTGATGGGACTGGATGCTATGATCTTAGTTTTCTGAATGTTGAATTTGAAGCCAACTTTTTCACTCTCCTCTTTCAGTTTCATCAAAAGCCTCTTTAGTTCTTTGATTTCTGCCATAAGGGTGGCATCATCTGCACCAAAGAGGCAGCTGGGGAAAGTCAATAGATAAGATTTTGGTGAAGGAGAGTTCAATGCAATCAAGTTCTTACTGCAAGAGGTATTCTGCTAGTCACAAGGATCTGATGTTATCAAGAAACGATTTAGTGCTTTTCTAGATATAAGGAGATGCAAGGATTAGGATCATGAAATCAGTTCCTGAAAATATCCAACTGTCTAAAGACTGGATGCAAGAGGAGAAGGGGATAACAGAGGGTGAGATGGTTGGATGCATCACCAACTTAATGAAAGTGAGTTTCAGCAAGCTCTGGGAGATGTGAAGGACAGGGATGCCTGGCGTGCTGCAGTCCATGGGGCACAGAGTCAGACACAACTGAGCGACTTAACAACAACAATCTAAAGACCTGTCGCACCAGATTCCCTGAAGCACAAAGTGCCTTATTCCACCCTGAACTCGCTCTAGGGGTGTTGAAGGTCAACAGCTGCAGTAGCACAGGGCTCAGTCTCTGCAGAGGCAGATGGTAAATGCCCTTGTTGTTCAGTCAGAGGCAATGCTTTTGGCTGGTGCCAATTTGTAGTTGACAGGTAAGCGCCAACTTGTAATTGACAACATAAACTATATTGAGGTATGTTGACTAAAGAGTTATTCACAACCTAAAAGTCAAGAGTTACGTTTTATTGAATGGAAACTTTTAGGATTTCAAGGCTGGGAGACAGTATCTCAAGTAACCCTGAAAAACTGCTCTGAGGAGGCAAGCAGAATAGTCAGGATATACAGAAGTTTTGCGACAAATGGCAAACATCAAAAGATGATTAGTTAAAGAAAACAAGATATGTCAAGTTAAGGAATTTAGCACTTTTCTATGTATGGAAAGATCCAAAAGTCTAGGCTCCTGAAATTGTTTCTTTGATATGCATCTCATCTTATGTTTCTATATTCTGAGTTTCCTTGGGACTCACCATGAGGAGCAGCCATGGCCTCTAGATGGCACTTGCCATCTAGAAAAGCATTCTTTTCTTCCCAGAGATTCCCTCAGGGTTCAGCAGCTCACCATACACTGTGGCTATACTGTCTGATGGCTTCAACCTTCTTTGTTTACTGATATGGCAAGTGATATTCCATTTAACAGGTAATTATGCTTTCTTTTATATATATGTGTATATTTATTTATTTATTTATTTATTTTAATTGGAGGTTAATTACTTTACAATATTCTATTAGTTTTGCTATACATCAACATGAATCTGCCACAGGTATACACGTGTTCCCCATCCTGAACCCCCCTCCCTCCTCCCTCCCCATACCATCCCTCTTGGTCCCATGTTCATCGCAGCACTATTTATAATAGCCAGGACATGGAAGCAACTTAGGTGTCAATATGAATCCGCCACAGGTATACACGTGTTCCCCATCCTGAACCCCCCCTCCTCCCTCCCTGTACAATCCCTCTGTACCCCAGTGTTCATCACAGCACTGTTTATAATACCCAGGACATGGAAGCAACCTAAATGTCCATCAGCAGATGAATGGATAAGAAAGCTGTGGTACATATACACAATGGAGTATTACTCAGCCACTAATTATGCTTTCTTTTCAAGTTTCATAGAACTGAATTTGTGTTTGCAGGAAACTTTCCAAGCAGTTTCTATTTCACATATCTGTGAAAATCTTTTCTTTTTTTTTTTTCCTTCTTACTTTTTATTTTGTATTGGGGTGCAGGTCAGGAAGCAACAGTTAGAACTGGACATGGAACAACAGACTGATTCCAAATAGGAAAAGGAGTACATCAAGGCTGTATATTGTCACCCTGCTTATTTAACTTACATGCAGAGTAAACCATGAGAAACGCTGGGCTGGATGAAGCACAAGCTGGAATCAAGATTGCTGGGAGAAATATCAATAACCTCAGATATGCAGATGACACCACCCTTGTGGCAGAAAGTGAAGAGGAACTAAAGAGCCGCTTGATGAAAGTGAAAGAGGAGAGTGAAAAGTTGGCTTAAAGCTCAACATTCAGAAAACGAAGATCATGGCATCTGGTCCCATCACTTCATGGCAAATAGATGGGGAAACAGTGAAAACAGTGTCAGACTTTATTTCGGGGGGCTCCAGAATCACTGCAGATGGTGATTACACCATGAAATTAAAAGACACTTACTCCTTGGAAGAAAAGTTATGACCAACCTAGATAGCATATTCAAAAGCAGATATATTACTTTGCCAACAAAGGTCTGTCTAGTAAAGGCTATGGTTTTTCCAGTGGTCATGTATGGATGTGAGAGTTGGACTATGAAGAAAGCTGAGCACTGAAGAATTGATGCTTTTGAATTGTAGTGTTGGAGAAGACTCTTGAGAGACTCTTGGACTGCAAGGAGATCCAACCAGTCCATCCTAATGGAGATCAGTCCTGGGTGTTCATTTGAAAAACTGATGCTGAATCTGAAACTCCAATACTTTGGCCACCTCATGCGAAGAGTTGACTCAGTGGAAAAGACCCTGATGCTGGGATGGATTGGGGCAGGAGGAGAAGGGGATAACAGAGGATGAGATGGCTGGATGGCATCACCGACTCAATGGACATGAGTTTGGGTAAACTCCGGGAGGTGGTGATGGACAGGGAGGCCTGGCGTGCTGCAATTCATGGGGTCGCAAAGAGTTGGACGACTGAGCGACTGAACTGAACTGAACTGAACTGACAGCCAATTACCAATGTTGTGATAGCTTCAGGTGAAGAGCCAAGGGACTCAGACGAACATATTCATGTATTCATTCTCCCTCAAACTCCCCTCCCATCCAGGCTGCCAGGTAACAGTGAGCAACAGAAAGTCGTTGTTGGTTACCTTTTTTTTTTTTGTCTTTCTCTGTTTGGCTTTTTCAATTTTATTTATTTTTAATTGAAGGATAATTGCTTACCATACTGTATTGGTTTCTGCCATACATCAACATGAATCAGCCATAGGTATACATGTGCCCTCTCCTTCTTGAATCTCCCTCCCACCTCCCACCTCCCACCTCCCACCTCCGACCCCATCCCACCCCTCTAGGTAGTCACAGAGCACCAGTTTGAACTCCCTGATTCATACAGCAAATTCCCACTGGCTGTTTCACTTATGGTATTGTATGTGTTCCGATGCTACTCTCTGCATTCGTCCCACCCTCTTCTTCCCTCTCTGTGTCCACGTTTGTTCTCTATGTCTGCAACTCCATTACTGCCCTGCAAATAGGTTCATCAGTACCATCTTTCTAGATTCCATTTAAATGTGTTAATACATGATATTTGTTTTTCTCTTTCTCTCTTCCTTCACTCTGTATAATAGACTCTAAATTCACCCACCTAATTAGAAATGACTCAACTGGTTCCTTTTTATAGCTGAGTAATATTCCCTTGTGTATATGTACCACAGCTTCCTAATGCATTCATCTGTTGATGGATATCTAAGTTGTTTCTGTGTCCTAGCTATTGTAAATAGTGTTGCAATGAACATTAGGGTGCATGTGTCTCTTTTCAGTTTTGGTTTTCTCAGGATATATGCCCAGTAGTGGCATTGCTAAATCATATGGTATTTTTATTCATGGTTTCATAAGGAACTTCCATACTGTCCTCCATAGTGGTGTTACCAAGTCTATGCTTGCTCTGCTTGCTGCAGGATAGGTCAGTAAATCTGAGTTGAGGTGTTGAAGCAAGGAAGACCAATTTATTCAGAAAGCCTGCTGACCAAGAAGATGGAAGGCTTGTGCCTCAAAATAACCATCTTGTCAGGGCCTGGAAGCCAGGTTCTTTTATGGATCAGAGGTGGGGGAAGGATGCAAATAAAAAGGCCATTTAATTCTTGCAAATATCTCCGAGAATGGCAAGCCTCAGGCAGGAAGACTTATTAGTTTCACTTTCTTACAGCCCTTCACAAGTGGGCAGGGTCAGGCTATCTCCCTGTGAGCCAAAGGCACCCTAATCCAAAGGTCAGGCCAAGGGGGTGGGAAGGACTCCCTAAAGCAGGGCATTAGGTATGCCTAGAATAACAAAAACTCCAAAATAAAAATTGAAGTCACAGAAGTAAATCCAGTATGGATTCAAAATTAACCCTTACAATTATAGTAATTGTATCAATTTGTGTTCCCATCAAGTGTGCAAGAGGATTCCTTTTTCTCTACATCCTCTCCAACAGTTATTGTTTTTATATTTTTGATGGCTATGTTGTGAGGTGATACCTCATTGTAGTTTTGATTTGCATTACCCTAATAATGAGAGATTTTGAGTTTTCATGTGTTTGTTGTCATCTGTCAAAATTCTCCAGGCCAGGCTTCAGCAGTACATGAAGTGTGAACTTCCAGATGTTCAAGCTGGTTTTAGAAAAAGCAGAGGAACCAGAGATCAAATTGCCAACATCTGCTGGATCATCGAAAAAGCAAGAGAGTTCCAGAGAAACATCTATTTCTGCTTTATTGACTATGCCAAAGCCTTTGACTATGTGGATCACAATCAACTGTGGAAAATTCTGAAAGAGATGGGAATACCAGACCACCTGACCTGCCTCTTGAGAAACCTGTATGCAGGTCAGGAAGCAACAGTTAGAACTGGACATGGAACAACAGACTGGTTCCAAATAGGAAAAGGAGTACGTCAAGGCTGTATATTGTCACCCTGCTTATTTAATTTATATGCAGAGTACATCATGAAAAATGCTGGTCTGGAAGAAGCACAAGCTGTAATCAAGATTGCCAGGAGAAATATCAATAACCTCAGATATGCAGATGACGCCACCCTTAAGGCAGAAAGTGAAGAAGAACTAAAGAGCCTCTTGATGAAAGTGAAAGAGGAGAGTGAAAATGTTGGCTTAAAGCTCAACATTCAGAAAACTAAGATCATGGCATCCAGTCCTATCACTTCATGGCAAATAGATGGGGAAACAATGGAAACAGTGGCTGACTTTATTTTCCAGGCTCCAAAATCACTGCAGATGGTGACTGCAGCCATGAAATTAAAAGACACTTACTCCTTGGAAGGAAAGTTATGACCAACCTAGACAGCATATTTAAAAGCAGAGACATTACTTTGTCAACAAAGGTCCGTCTAGTCAAGGCTATGGTTTTTCCAGTGGTCATGTATGGATGTGAGAGTTGGACTATAAAGAAAGCTGAGCACAGAAGAATTGATGCGTTTGAACTGTGGTGTTGGAGAAGACTCTTGAGAGTCCCTTGGACTGCAAGGAGATCCAACCAGTCCATCCTAAAGGAGATCAGTCCTGGGTGTTCATTGGAGGGACTGATGTTGAAGCTGAAACTCCAATACTTTGGCCACGTGATGTGAAGAGCTGACTCATTTGAAAAGACCCTGATGCTGGGAAAGATTGAGGGCAGGAGAAGGGGATGACAGAGGATGAGATGGTTGGATGGCATCACTGACACAATGGACATGGGTTTGGGTGAACTTTGGAAGTTGCTGATGGACAGGGAGGCCTGGCGTGCTGCGGTTCATGGGGTCACAAACAGTTAGACACAACTGAGTGATTGAACTGACTGACTGACTGTTGACATCTGTATGCCTTCTTTGGAGTCTGTTTAGGTCTTCTGCCCATTTTTTGACTGGGTTGTTTGTTTGTTTTATATATATTAAGGTACATGCGGTTTTAAAAAAATATTTTGGAAATTAATCCCTTGTCAACTGCCTCATTTGAAAATATTTCCTCCCATTCTGAGGTTGTCCTTTCATTTTTTTATGGCTCCCTTTGCTGTGAAAAGATTTTAAGTTTCATTAGAGCCCATTTGTTTTTGTTTTTTTCTACTTTAATTACTCTAGTCAGGAGAATGAAAAAGATTTTTCTGTAATTTCTGTCTAAATGTTCTCACTATATTACCCTCTAAGAGTTATATACTATCCTGCCTTAAATTTAGGGGTTTAATCTATTTTGAATTTATTTTTGTGTTAGATCTTAAGGAGTATTCTAATTTCATTCTTTGCCATGTAGTTGTCCAGTTACCCAGCACCACTTATTGAAGAGACTAACGTTTCTCCCTTGTATATCTTGCCTCCTTTGTCATAGATTAAGTGGCTATAGGTGTGTGGGTTTATCACTGAACTTTCTTTTATGAAGGATTGGGATTATTAGTTTTTAACTGGAATATAATTCATTTACAATTGTATGCTAATTTCTGTCGTACAATGAAGTAAATCAGCTGTATGTATACTTGCAACCCTCTCTCTTGGATCTCCCTCTCACCCGTTCATTCTGCTCCTCTAGATCATCACAGAGCACCACGCTGAGCTTCCTGTACTTTACAGAAGATTCCCATTACCTATCTAGTTTACACATGGTGGTGTTGTATATATGTCAATCATAATATCGTAATTTGTCCCAATCTCCCCTTCACTGCCTGGGTGCCCATATCTATTCCCTACATATGTGTCTCTTTCCCTGCCTTCAAAATAGGTTCATCTCTACCATTTATCTACTTGCCACATATACGTATTTATATCTGATATTTGTTTTTCTCTTTCTGACTTACTTCACTCTGTATGACAGACTCTAGATCCATCCACATCTCTTCAAATGACTCAGTTTCATTCTTTTTTATGGTTTAGTAATATTCTATTATAAGTATCACATCTTCTTTATCCATTCGTCTGGCATTGGGCTTATAGGTTATTTCTATGTGTTGGCTATTGAAAATAGTGCTGCAATGAATACTGGTGTACATATGTACTTTTAACTTACAGATTTCTCTGGGTATATGTCCAGTAATGGGATTGCTAGGTCACATGATAGTTCTATATTTAGTTTTTTAAGGACACTCCATATGGTACTCCTTAATGGCAGTATCCGCTTAAAATTCCACCAACAGTGCAGGAAGGTTCCCTTTTCTCTACATTCTGTCTACCACTTACTGTTTGTAGATTTTTTTGATGATGGCCGTTCTGACCAGTGTAAGGTGATACCTGGTAGTTTTGATTTGCATTTCTCTAATAATTAGTGTCTTTACAATTTTAAGGAAAAATCATTTCCAGTCCAGAATTCTACATTCAACTGAAATACCTGTGTGTGTGTGTGTGTGTCTGTGTGTGTGTGCATGCACACTCTCAGTCATGTTCAACTCTTTGTGACTGTTTGGGTTGTAGCCCACCAGGCTCCTCTGGATGTTGAACCTCTTTTCATGTCCCTCTTGGTACATGACTGTCTTCTTTAGAGAGATATATATTTAGGGCTTCTGCCCATTTTTTGATTTTTTTTTAAATTGAGCCACATGAATTGTTTGTATATTTTGAAGAGTAATCCTTTCTCAGTGGCTTCATTTGCAAATGTTTTCTCCCATTCTGAAAGTTGACTTTTCATCTTGATTATGGTTTCCTTTGATGTGGAAAAGTAATTAGGTTCCATTTGTTTTGTATTTTTCATTACTCTGGAGTTGGGTCAAAAAGAACTTTCTATAGTTTATGTCAAAGACCATTCTACCATTGTTTTCCTTTAAGAATTTTATAGTGTCTGATCTTAAAGTGAGGTCTTTATTCTATTTTGAGTTTAACTTTTGTATGGTGTTAGGTATTGTTCTAATTTCATTCTTTAACATGTAGCTGTCCAGTTTTCCCAACATGATTTATTAAAAAGGTTATCTTCTGACCAGTTTGAAGTGATATCTCATTATAGTTTTAATTTGCATTTCTCTAGTAATGAACAGTGTTAATGCATTTCTCTAGTAATGAACAGTGTTAACCAATTTTTCATGTGTTTATTAGCCATCTGTATGTGTTTTTTTGGAGAAATGTCTGTTTAGGTCTTCTGCCCATTTTTATTGAGTTATTTGTTGTTCTGCTGCTGCTGCTGCTGCTAAGTTACTTCAGTCGTGTCTGACTCTGTGCAACCCCCTAGATGGCAGCCCATCAGGCTCCGCCATTCCTGGTATTCTCCAGGCAAGAACACTGGAGTGGGTTGCCATTTCCTTCTCCAATGCATGAAAGTGAAAAGTGAAAGTGAAGTCACCCAGTTGTGTCCGACTCTTAGCGACCCCATGGACTGCAGCCTACCAGGCTCCTCCATCCATGGGATTTTCCAGGCAAGAGTACTGGAGTGGGTTGCCATTGCCTTCTCTATGTTGTTCTGCTATTGAGTTACATAAGCTGCTTGTATACTTTAGAGTGTTCTGCCTGTGTTTTCCTATAAGAGTTTGATAGTTTCTGATCTTACATTTAGGTCTTTAATCCATTTTGAGTTTATCTTTGTGTGTGGTGTTAGGAAGTGTTCTAATTTCATTCCTTTACAGGAATTCCATCGCCTCCACTAGCTTTGTTCGTAGTGATGCTTTCTAAGGTCCACTTGACTTCACATTCCAGGATGTCTGACTCTAGGTGAGTGTGACTCTAGGTGAGTGATCACACCATTGTGTTTATCTTGGCCATGAAGATCTTTTTTGTACAGTTCTTCTGTGTATTCTTGCCACCTCTTCTTAATATCTTCTGCTTCTTATAGGTCCATACCATTTCTGTCCTTTATCGAGCCCATCTTTGCATGAAATGTTCCCTTGGTATCTCTAATTTTCTTGAAGAGATCTCTAGTCTTCTCCATTCTGTTGTTTTCCTCTATTTCTTTGCATTGATCACTAAGGTAGGCTTTCTAATCTCTTCTTGCTATTCTTTGGAACTCTTCATTCAGATGCTTATATCTTTCCTTTTCTCCTTTGCTTTTCGCTGCTCTTCTTTCACAGCTATTTAAGCAGGCAAGAATATACAATGGAGAAATGACAATCTCTTTTAACAAGTGGTGCTGGGAAAACTGATCAACCACTGGTAAAAGAATAAAACTCAAACACTTTCTAACACCATACACAAAAATAAACTCAAAATGGATTAAAGATCTAAATGTAAGACCAGAAACTATAAGATTCCTAGGGGAAAACACTTTCTGACATAAGTCACAGCAGGATTCTCTATGACCCACCTCCCAGAGTAATGGAAATAAAAGCAAAAATAAACAAATGGGACCTAGTTAAACTTAAAAGCTTTTACACAATGAAGGAAACTATAAAGCAAGGTGAAAAGGCAGCCTTCAGAATAGGAGAAAATAATAGCAAATGAAACAACTGACAAAGAATTAATCTCCAAAGTATACAAGCAGCTAATGCAGGTCAATACCAGAAAAATAAATGATCCAATCAAAAAATGGTCCAAAGAACTAAACAGACATTTCTCCAAAGAAGACATACAGATGACTAACAAACACATGAAAAGATGCTCAACATCACTCATTACCAGAGAAACGCAAATCAAAACTACAATGAAGTACCATCTCAAACTGGTCAGAATGGCTGGCATCAAAATGTCTACAAACAATAAATGCTGGAGAGGATATGGAGAAAAGGTAACTCTTATACTGTTGGTGAGAATGCAAACTAGTACAGCCACTATGGAGAACAGTGTGGAGATTCATTAAAAAATGA
This sequence comes from Ovis canadensis, assembly GCF_042477335.2. Classification (NCBI taxonomy): domain Eukaryota; kingdom Metazoa; phylum Chordata; class Mammalia; order Artiodactyla; family Bovidae; genus Ovis; species Ovis canadensis. The sequence goes on along the minus strand of NC_091259.1, from coordinate 23,790,234 downwards.
TATAGAACTGCCATATGACCCAGCAATCCCACTGCTGGCTATATACACTGAGAAAACCAGAATTCAGAGAGAAATGTGTACCCCAATGTTCTTTGCAGCACTGTTTACAATAGCTAGAACATGAAGGCAACCTAGATATCCATTGGCAGACAAATGGATAAGAAAGCAGTGGTATATATACACAATGGAATATTACTCAGCTATAAAGAAGAATGCATTTGAGTCAATCTAATGAGGGGGATGAAATGGGAGCCTATTATACAGAGTGAAGTAAGTCCAAAAGAAAAATACCAATACAGTATATTAACACATATATATGGAATTTAGAAAGATGGTAATAATGACCCTAAATGCAAGACAGATAAAGAGACACAGATGTAAAAAACAGAATTTTGGACTCTGTGGGATAAACAAGGGAGGGATGATTTAAGAGAATAGCATTGAAACCTGTATATTACCATTTGTGAAATAGATGACCAGTCTAAGTTCAATGCATGAAACATGGCACTCCAAACTCATGCACTGGGACAACACAGAGGGATGGGATGGGGAGGGAGGTGGAAGGGGTGTTTGGGACAGGAGAACACATGTATACCCATGGCTGATTCATGTCATTGTATGGCAAAAACCAACACAATATTATAAAGTAATTACCTCCAATTAAAGTAATTTTTAAAAAGTTTTCAAATCTCAAACCATTTTCCTAATTAAAATTCAAATAAGAAAAAAATAAACACTGTCCTTGAATCTCCTTTCTAAGAGCTCATCTCTTAGAACACCTAGGGTCATAATACTTTGTACGGTTATGCCACTCCACACACAGTGAACAACCAGTTCACACCACTTCCTTCATGGTAAGGTTTGGTTTGACCCAAGTGTGTATTTTCTGTGCTGGGCCATTGCAGGAAATTATTCTGGGTGTGAACCAGTCAACTGGAGTCTGCTAGCAAAAACATTGCTCAAATAATGTGAAAGTTCATATGTGACATTCTCAAAACCCACCAAGGAAAACACTTTGGGTGCTGATTCTCCTTTCATTCCAGTCAGTTTTTGGTGCCATCAAGTAACTATTCTGAAGAAACACTTGGATCGCCTTACTAGGAGCTTTTCTCACAGTACACCTAGGTTCATGATGCGTTGTATGGTTACACAAATCAACACACAGAGAAATACCAGTTCACCCCACTTCTATCGTTGAAAGTTTGCTTGACTCAAAGGTGTATTTCCAGTGCTGAGACACTGCAAAGAAACATGTTGGGTGTGAACCTGGAAATTGGGCTGCTGCTGCTAAGTCACTTCAGTTGTGTCCAACTCTGCGACCCCATAGACAGCAGCCCACCAGGCTCTGCCGTCCCTGGGATTCTCCAGGCAAGAACACTGGAGTGGGTTGCCATTTCCTTCTCCAATACATGAAAGTGAAAAGTGAAAGTGAAGTCGCTCAGTCGTGTCCGACTCTTTGAGACCCTATGGACTGTAGCCTCCCAGGCTCCTCTGTCCATGGGATTTTCCAGGCGAGAGTACTGGAGTGGGGTGCCATTGCCTTCTCCAAATTGGGATCTGCTAGCAAAAACTCTGCTCTCATCCTGTGAAAGCAAGAATGTGTCATTCTCAAACCCATCAGGGAAAACACTTTGGGTGTTTGAGAAAACACATGGGTGCTGAATCTCCCTTCACTACCGTCAGTATTGGTTGGCAGCTCCTGACTTTAGTGATGAAACACTGTGCTTTGATCTCCTTACAACAAGCTCTGCCCATAGAACAGATAGGTTCATAATGTTTGTAGGGTTATATCACTCACGACACAGAGATTAACCAGATCACACCACTTCCTTCGTGGAAATGTTCAGTTTCTCCCTAGTGAGTAGTTTGAACTCTGGGACATCGCAAGGAAATATGCTGAATGAGAACTTTCCAGTTGTGGACTGCTGGCAAAAACAGTGAGCTCACCCTGTAAATCCTAAAATGTTTCACTCAGAAGCCTCTTACAAAAACGCTTTGATTCTCAATTCTCTACAGTAAATTTTTAATGCAAGCAAGTTACTTCTCTAAAGGAAAAACTGTGCCTGAATCTCTTTACTAGGAACTCTGCTTACAGAATGCCTAGGTTCATACTGTCTTATGGTTTGTCACTCACCACATGGAGAACAGTTCACACATCTTTCCACATGGAAAGGTTCTGTTTGTCCCAACTGTGGATTTCTAGTGCTGTGACACAGCAGAGAAATATGCTGGGTGTGAATCGGCCATTTAAGTTCAGCTGGCAAAAACAGTTTTCTCACCCTTTGAAAGCTAGAATGTCTCACTCTCATAGCTACTTAGGAAAACAGCTTGAATATTGCTGTTCTCTTCACTCCAGTCGATTGGTGCAAAGAAGTGACACTACTAAAGGAAGCAATGCACTTGGGTCTTCACACTAGGAGTTCATCTCGTAGAACACCAATGTTCATAATGCATTTACTTTTATGCCACGCACGACACAGAGAATGCCTGGTTCAGCAATTCCTTCATGGAAAGATTCAGTTTGTCCCAAGTGTGTATTTTCAAGCCTGGGACACTGCGGGGACTATTTGAGTTATGCTGGCAAAACATAGCTCTCAGCCTGTGAAAGTAGACTGTTTCACAGTCAAACCCACCTTTGAAAACGCTCTGGTGCTGATTTTATCTTCACTCACTACAGTAAACATTTATGGCCAGCAAGTGGTTTTTCTGAAGAAACACTGTGCTTGGATCTTCTTACAGGGATCTCATCTCCTAAAACAATCTAGGGTCAAAAAGCATTGTACGGGTTTGGAAGTCACCACAAGGAGAAAAACCAGTTCACGTTCCTCCTTTCATGGAAAAGTTCTATTGGTTCCAAGTAATAATCTCAATTCTGGAACCCTGCAAGGGAATACACTGAGTGTGAATTTGCCCACTGGGGACAGCTGGCAAAAAGATTGTGGTCACCCTGTGAAAGCTAGAATGTTTCACTTTCAAACCCACCTGGTAGGACTCTTTGGGTTCTGATTCTCTCATCATTACAGTCAATTCTTGGTGCAAGCAACTGAATTTTCTGAATGAAGCACTATTCTTGGATCACCTTACTAGAGATCATCTCATAGAACACCTAGGTTCATAATGCCTTGTACGGTTATGCAAATCAACACACAGAGAAAAACCATTTCACCCCACTTCTGTCATCAAATGGTTGTTTGACTTAAGGGTATATTCTCAGTGCTGAGACACTGCAAGGAAACTCGCTGCGTGTGAACCTGGCAATTGGGGTCCGCCTGCCAAAACTGTGCTCTCATCCTTTGAGAACAAGAATGTGTCATTCTCACACCCACCTAGGAAAACACTTTGGGTGTTTGAGAAAAGCATTTTCAGTGCTGATTCTTCTTCACTACTGTCAGTTTTGGTCACCAGCTCATGAATTTTCTGAAGAAACACTGTGCTTGAATCTCCTTGCTAGGAGTTCTGTCCATAGAACACCTTGGTTCACAATGTGTAGGCTTACATGTGTAGGTTTACGTGTAGGCTTACACCACTCACGAAACAGAGACCAACCAGTTCACACCAGTTACTTCGTGGAGACATTTGGTCTGTTCCAAGTGAGTAATTCCAACTCCAGGACACTGCCAGGAAATACGCTGGGTGTGAACTTGCCAGTTGTGGACTGCTGGCAAAATAGTGTGCTCACCCTATAAATCCTAGAGTGTTTCTCTCTGAAAACACTTATAAAATCACTTTAGGTGCTGATTCTATCTTCACTACAGGCAATTTTTATTGCCAGAAAGTGGCTTTTCTGAAGAAACACTATGCTTGGATCTCCTTACTGCGATCTTATCTCCTAGAATAAGCTAGTTTTAAAATGCATTGTATGGATATGGCAGTCACCATACAGAGAACAATCAGTTCACACCACTTCCTTCATGGAAAGGTTCTGTTTGTTCTTAACGTGTATTCGCAATTCTAGGACTCTGCAAGGAAATATGTTGAGTATAATCTTGCCAACAGGGGGTGGCTGGCAAAAACAGTGTGCCCAAACAGTGAAAGCACAACTATTTCACTCAAAAACCCACCTGGGAAGATTCTCTGGGAGCTGATTCTCTCTTCACTGCAGTCAATTCTTGGTGCAAGCAAGTTAATTTTCTGAATGAAATGCTGTGCTTGGATCTCCATCTTAAGACTCATCTCTTAGAACACCTAGGTTCATAATGCCTTGGACGGTTATGCCACTAAACACACAGTAAACAACAAGGTCACACCATTTCTCTCATGGATAGGTTCAGTTTGACTCAAGTGTATATCTTCATTGCTGGGACATTACAGGGAATTATTCTCGGTGTGAATGTGCCAATTGGGGTCTGCTAGCAAAAAACACTGCTTGAATATTGTGAAAGCTCAAATGTGACATTCTCAAAAACCACCGAGGAATACACTTTGGGTGCTGATTCTCCCTTCATTCCATTCTATTTTTGTCACCAACAAGTGACTATTCTAAAGAAACACCATGCTTGGATTGCCTTACTAGAAGCTCATCTCATAGGACATCTAGATTCATAATGCCTTGTTTGGTTACACAACTTAACACAGAGAGAAAAACCTGTTCATCCCACTGCTGTCATTGAAAGGTGGTTTGACTCAAGTGGGTACTTTCAGTGCTGAGACACTGCAAGGAAGCATGCTGGGTGTGATCCTGGCAATTGGGCTCTGCTTTGCAAAACTCTGATTTCATCCTGTGAAAGCATGAATGTGTCATTCTGAAACCCACCTAGGAAAAAAATTTGGGAGTTGGAGAAAAACACTTTGGGTGCTTATTCTTTCTTCACTACCGTAAGTTATGGTTCCCAGCTCCTGACTTTTCTGAAGGAACACTGATCTTGGATCTCCTTACTAGGATCTCTGCCCATAGAACACCTTGGTTAATAATATAGTGTAGGCTTATGCCACTCATGACACAGAGATAAACCATTTAACACACATCCTTCATGGAAGATTCAGTTTGTTCAGAGTGAGCACCTTCAGTTCTGTAACACTGCAAGAAAATATGCTGGGTGTGAACTTACCAGTTGTGGACTGTTGGCAAAAACTGTGTGCTCACCCAGTAAGTCTGAGAATGATTCACTCTGAAGTCACTTACAAAAACACTTTGATTCTCATTTCACCTACTATCAATTTTTAGTGCAATCAAGTTAGTTTTCTGAAGGAAAAAGTGTGCCTTAGTCTCCTTACTACAAGCGCTGCTTATAGAACACCTTGTATGGTTATACCACTTAAAAAACAGCAAACAACTAGTTCACACCACTTCCTTCGTGGAAAGGAAGGTTCAGTTTGACCCAAGTGTGTATTTTCAGTGCCTGGACATTGCAGGAAATTATTCTCTGTGCAAACCTGCCAATTGAGGTCTGCTAGCAAAAAAACTGCTTGAATACGGTGAAAGCTCAAAAGTGACATTCTCAAAACCCACTGAGGAAAACATTTTGGGTGCTGATTCTCCCTTCATTCCAGTCAATTTTTGACCCTATCAAGTGATAATTCTGAAGAAACGCCATGCTTGAATCACCTTACTAAGAGTTCGTCTCATACAACACCTAGGTTTATATGCCTTTTTGGGTTACACAACTCAACACACAAAGAACAAACAGTTCACCTCACTTCTGTCAACTAAAGGTTGTTTGACTCAAGTGTGTGATTTCAGTGCTGAGACACTGCAAGGAAACATGCTAGGTGTGAAACTGGCAATGGGGCTCTGCTCGCCTAAACCGTACTCCATCCTGTAAAAGCAAGGATGTGTCATTCCCAAACTCACCTAGGAAAACACTTTGGGTGTTTGAGAAAACACTTTCATGACCATCAATTTTGGTCACTAGCTCATGACATTTCTGAAGAAACACTGTACTTGGATATCCTTACTAGGACCTGTTTCCATGGAACACCTAGGTTCATAACACATTCTAGGGCTAGGCCACTTACGACACAGAATCAGCCAGTTCGCACCACTTCCTTCATGGAAAGGTTCAGTGTGTACCGAGTGAGTAGTTTAAAATTTGGTACACTGCCAGGAAATACGCTGGGTATGAACTCCAGTTGTGGACTGCTAGAATAAACAGTGCGCTCACCCTGTAAATCTGAGAATGTTTCACTCTGAAACCCCTTACAATAACACTGAGTCTCACATCATTACTGTCAATTAATAGTGCAAGCAACTAACTATTCTAAAGTAAAATCTGCCCAACTCTCCTTATTACCAGCTCTGCTTATAGAACACCTACGTTCATACTGTGTCGTATGGGTTTCCCACTAGCCAAATAGAGAACAGTTCATGTAACTTTCTAAATGTGAAGTTTTGTTTTGTACCAACTTTGCATTTCTAGTGCTGTGAGACATAAGAGAAATATCCTGGGTGTGACTCGGCCATTTACATTCAGTGGGCAAAGACCGTTTTCTCACCCTTTGAAAGCTAAAGTGTTTCACTCTCAAACCCACGTAGGAAAAAAGCTTGGGTGCATGTTTTCCTTGGGTAATTGATTCAGTGCGGTCCATAAGTGCAAGGGAGTGACACTACTAAGGGAAACAATGTGCTTTAATATCCATACTAGGAATTCATGTCATGGAACACCAAAGTTCCTATGGTTTATGTTTATGCCACACACAACACAGAGAGAAATCAGTTCAACCTTGGCCATTATGGAAACTTCAGTTAGTGCCAAGTGTATATTTTCAGGGCTGGGACATGGCAGGGAGGTATGATAGGTGTGAATCTGCCATTTGAGTTCTGCTGGCAAAAGAACTGCTCTCAGCTCCTGAAATCTAGACTGTTTCACTCTCAACCCTACCTGGGAAAATTCTCTGGATGCTGATTCTTTCTTCACTATAATTCCTGATGCCAGCCCATGAATTTTCTGGCCAAAACATGGTCCTTGGATTTCCTTTCTAAGAGCTCATCTTTAAGAATGCCTCATAATTTCTTGTATGGTTTTGCAACTCAACCCACAGAGAACAACCAGTTCACTACACTTCCGTTGTTCAAAGGTTGTTTGACTCAAGTGTGTATTTTCAGTGCTGAGACACTGCAAGGAAATATGCTGGGTGTCAAACTGGAAATTGGGCTCTGCTAGGCAATGGCACCCCACTCCAGTACTCTTGCCTGGAAAATCCCATGGACGGAGGAGCCTGGTGGGCTGCCATCCATGAGGTCTCGAAGAGTCGGACACGACTGAGCAACTTCACTTTCATGTTTCACTTTCATCCATTGGAGAAGGAAATGGCAACCCACTCCAGTGTTCTTGCCTGGAGAATCCCAGGGGCGGCGGAACCTGGTGGGCTGCTGTCTATGGGGTCACACAGAGTCGGACACGACTGAAGCGACTTAGCAGCAGCAGCAGGAAGTCTGCTCTCATTCTGTGAAAGCAGATATGTGTCATTCTGAAACCCACCTAGGGAAACACTTTGGCTATTTGAGAAAACACTTTGGGTGCTGCTTCTCTCCTCACTACCATCAGTACTGGTCACCTGGCCATGACTTTTCTGAAGAAATGCTGTACTTGCATCTCCTTACTAGGAAGTGTACCCACAGAACACCTAGCTTCATAACATGTTGTAGGGTGAAGCCACTCACCGCACAGTGATTAACCAGTGCACACCCCTTCATTTGCGGAAAGGTTCAGTGTGTTCCGAGTGAGTAGATTCAAGTTTGGAACACTGGCAGGAAATACACTTGTTGTGAACTTGCCATTTGTGGACTGCTGGCATGTCTGAAGCCTCTTACAAAAACACTTTGATTCTCAGTTCACGACCATCCATGTTTAGTGCAATCAAGTAACTTTTCTAAAGTAAAATCTGCCTGACTCTCCTTACTACCAGCTCTGCTTAACACCTAAGGTCCCTACTGTGTCCTATGGGTTTCCCACTCACCACATGGAGACGAGTTCACACAATGTCTAAACGCACACTTTCGGTTTGTACCAACTGTTCATTTCTTTCTTTTTTTTTAATTTTATTTTTTTACTTTACAATACTGTATTGGTTTTGCCATACATTGACATGAATACACCACAGGTGTACATGAGTTCCCAACCCTGAACCCCCTCTCATCACCCTCCCCATTTCATCTCTCTGGGTCATCCCAGTGCACCAGCCCCAAGCATCCTGTATCCTGTATCGAACCTAGACTAGCGATTCGTTTCTTACATGATAGTATACATGTTTCAATGCTATTCTCCCAAATCATCCCACCCTCTCCCTCTCCCACAGAGTCCAAAAGTCTGTTCTTTACATCTGTGTCTCTTTTGCTGTCTCGCATATAGGGTTATCATTACCATCTTTCTAAATTCCATATATATGTGTTAGTATCATTTCTAGTGCAGCCAGACAGCCACGGATTATGCGGGGAGTGCCTCGGCCATTTACATTCAGTGGGCAAACACCGTTTTCTCACCCTTTGCAAGCTAAGAGTATTTCACTTTCAAATCCACCTAGGAAAACAGGTTGGGCGCTTGCTTTCCTTGGGTAATTGACTTCATTACAGTCCATAAATGTAAGGAAGTGACATTACTAAAGGAAATAATGAGCTTGGATCTCCATACTAAAAGCTCACGTCAAGAACACCAGCATTGTTAATGCATTTACATTTATGCTGCCTACACAATAGAGAGAAATCAGTTCAACTCCAGACATTATGGAAAGCTTCAGTTAGTGCCAAGTGTCCATTTTCAGGGCTGGGACACAGCAGGGAGGTATGATGGGCATGAACCTGTCATTTGAGTTCTGCTGGCAAAAGCACTGCTCTCACCCCGTGAAATCCCCATGGGGTGGCAAAGGGTCCAACACGACAGCGAGTTTCACTTATTATTAGGAGAAAGTTGCAATTTGTAGCACGAAAACACAAATAAGCAAAGAATCCATTAGTTGGAAAACATGAGAGCCATAGTAATTTTTTTTAAGTTCGTGGATTTATATAACCTGATTTGATAATTATGAAAAAGCAGTTATCAAGGCAGTATGTTGGGACTGACATGTACACGTTGCTGTGTTTAAAACACATAACAAGGACTTACTGTTTAAAAAAATTATGGTACTGGGGGATGAAAATGTAAACCAGTAGAACACAGTCTAGAAATAGACCCAGATATACACTAGTCACTTCATATTTTTGCCCCTTTAAGCAAAGTCTTTATTTTCAAGAAAAAAGTACGTTTTTTCATTTTCTGTTTTGGCTTAAATTTTAATTATTTCCAGTGGAACCTTTGAAACCACCTAAATCATTTTCGGTGTCATCTAACGTGAACTTCCTCTATTTCTTGGTAAAATATCCATTCAAGCATGAGCTGTGCAATTTGATCACTCTTTTTGACGTCAAACTTTTCTTTGCTCCATGGACTGTAATCTTCGAGGATCTCTGTCCATGAAATTTCCCAGGCAAGAATACTAGAGTGGGTTGCCATTTCCTTCTCTAGGGCATCTTTCTGACCCAGGGATGGAATCCGCCTCTCCTGCATTGGCAGGCAGATTCTTTATTGCTGAGCCACCAGGGACACCCTTTTCCATTGGTGGTACTGTGTAATCACAGGTACTGTACAGGTTCATAGAACCCAGCTGATCCCCTTGTTGGGGCGGGGGCTGGTCCAAGAGCAAGGCAAAGCAGAGGCTGCAGTTGGCCTTCTGACAGGTGAAGCAAAACCTCATGGCAGGGCAAAACGTGACTCCAAGAGGGAGCAGGGGGAACAAGAGTCACTTCATTTTTGACAAGGATGCTGAGGAATGCAGTGAGTTCTCTTTGTTGGGGGAGGGGGAATTCTCTTAAAGAATCCAGAACAACTGAATAGTCGTTGGGGGAAAAATTAATTTATAAACAGCAGAGCAATGGTTGCTTGGTGACAAAGACATAAGTTTAATTGCACAGGGTCAGAAAAATTCTCTTGGAGGTGGTGGAAATGTTCTGCATCTTGACTGCAGTGGTGGTCTTACAAGTACATATTGTCCAAAAGTCATTGAATTCTATACTTTAAGTGGGATGAAGTTTTTAATGCATAAGTTATATTTTAATAAGTTTGATTTTTAAAAACTGTCATCCAGAGATGAGTAATTTCATCCTTTTGCTATTTTCACTAGCAAGGAGGAATACATGAGAACCTCCTCCCCAAATTCTAGGGGTATATCTTCCTGGGGGCTTGCAGAGTGTTGTGAGTTATCAAAAAAAAATTTTTTTTTCACCAATTCACTGGAATTTTAAAATCCAAATCAAAAAACCCTTTGTAATTGCAAGGAGCAGTTTCTTAATTAAATGATAGAGTAGAAAACAAAATATTTGCCCCCAAATAGTCACTTGACCGCATTCAGCAAATTTGAAAAAGATGGTTTATAGTTACTGTAAGAAGGATTTTGTTGGCTTTTAAAATAATTTAGATCAAGGTTGTCAGAATCTAGAATAGCATACCGAAGTGATTGTAGCATCTACTTCTCTGAAGAAAAAACAAAAATATTTTATCCCAACATTGTTAATTGGGTTTACTCCAACATAAAATAAAAGGTTAAAAATAAATAAATTCCAAAATTGTTACCAAAAAAATAACATTAAACCTCTTATTGCTTATTCAATTGTCTTATGACTAAGCAGAAGAAAGACTAAGATGATTTCTGGAGATGTATTTAAAATCTATAGAATTAAATATAGAATGTAAAACTTAATCCACCCAGATTTTTTTTACTAATATACCATTAAGTAACAGAAAATAATATATTGACTTTGACAATATCTTGTTTTCTTTCCTTGATAAAGAATTTCTGTTTTTATATTAAATACGATTTTTTACTTGTTACCAGAAAATCTTAGGCTTGGGTTTTGCCTCCATCTAGTGGACACTTTGGTCTTTCTCATTTAACTAAAATGAAAAAGGACAATAAGCCTTTCTGCTTTTGTTGTTCATTTTGAGTTTTTTGGAATTAAAAAAAAAGTCAGGAAAAAATGGTAACCTCAGTTCATGGATTAAAAAAATACTTATTTTATCAATATTTATTCCCCCAAAGATCTCAAGTGGTATATAATTAGTGGGATGCACGTAATAATTGGAAACAGAAAATCAAAAGCCATTTAGGAAAAAGAAGGAAGTAAACCACCTGAGTTAATATAGTTACTATAATTGATGACTAAATTATCTCCAAGTATTTTGGTACTGCAAACAAAAGTAATAATGCATCATTCTTTACCATTTGATCAAAATAAACCACATTTTCTTATGAGTAAAAAAATTTTCAGACTAATTTTTTTCTAACTAAAATGTGCTAATTTTTGTATAATTTTATAGAGGTATGGCAAATGCAGTAAAGTTTAGAAATTGATGAATTCTATAGCGTGAATAAGTCCATTTAACTACCACCTACATCAAGACACTGCTGCTGCTGCTGCTGCTAAGTCGCTTCAGTCGTGTCCAACTCTGTGCGACCCCATAGACGGCAGCCCACCAGGCTCCCCCGTCCCTGGAATTCTCCAGGCAAGAACACTGGAGTGGGTTGCCATTTCCTTCTCCAGTGCGTGAAAGTGAAAAGTGAAAGTAAAGTCGCTCAGTCGTGCCCAACTCTTAGCGACCTCATGGACTGCAGCCTACCAGGCTCCTCTGTCCATGGGATTTTCCAGGCAAGAGTACTGGAGTGGGTTGCCATTGTCTTCTCTGACATAGAACACAACAGACAGAAATTCCCTGGTGGCCGGGTTGTTAGAATTTTGTGCTTTCATTGTCATGGCCCAAGTTCAATCCCTAGCTGGGGAACTAAGACCCCACATGCTGTGTAGTGCAGCCACCTCTCTCCGCAAAACAGAACAAAGCCAGTGCCCCAAAAGTCAACCTTGTGTTCCCTCTTTCCATGCTCCCTCAAAGGTAATCACTATTCTAGCTTCTATCACCATCATTTGTTTTGCCTACTTAAATAGAATCATTCATTATGTATGTTTTTGTTTGCTTCTTTCACTAAACATCACATCTGTAAGATTCATCCATATTTCTGCATGTAGCAGGAATTTGTTCCTTTTCATTGTTGTATTCTATTACGGGGAATATACAATATATACATTTTAATGCCAGTTTTTGAAGCACCTTTGAACTGTTCCCAGTTTTGTATTTTTGTAAATAGTGCTGACATGATATTCTAGTACAAGATTTTGATGTACATATATGTTAGGGCTGCTGGGGTGCAGGGTATACTTATACAGTCAGCTTTAGTAAAAACTGCCAAAACAGATCTTCAAAGTGGTTATGCCAATTTATACTCTTAGCATCAGGGAATGAGACCTCCAATTGCACCATACCCCCCTCACCCTTCTTACTGCCGTGTCTGTTTCTTTAAATAGCTATTCTAGTGCATGATGTCCATGTGTAGAGCCTTCTCTTGTGGTGTTGGAAGAGGGTGTTTGCTATGACCAGTGTGTTCTCTTGGCAAAACTCCGTTAGCCTTTGCGTTTCTTCATTGTGTACTCCAAGGCCAAATTTGCCTGTTACTCCAGGTATCTCTTGACTTTCTACTTTTGCATTCCAGTCCCCTATAATGAAAAGGACATCTTGACTTCCCTGGTGGCTCAGACGGCAAAGTGTCTGTCTACAATGTGAGAGACTCGGGTTCAATCCCTGAATTGGGAAGATCCCCTGGAGAAGGAAATGGCAATCCACTCCAGTACTATTGCCTGAAAAATCCCATGGACAGAGGAGCCTGGCTGTCTACAGTCCATGGGGTCACAAAGAGTCGGACATGACTAAGCAACTTCACTCTAGAAGGTCTTGTAGGTCTTCATAGAACCATTCAACTTCAGCTTCTTCAGCTTTACTGGTTGGGACATAGACTTGGATTACTGTGATATTGAATGTTTTGCCTTGGAAGTGAACAGAGATCATTGTCGTTTTTGAGATTGCATCCAAGAATTGCATTTCAGACTCCTTTGTTGACTATGAGGGCTACTCCATTTCTTCTAAGGGATTCTTGCCCACAGTAGTAGATATGATGGTCATCTGAGTTAAATTCACCCATTCCAGTCCATTTTAGTTCACTGATTCCTAAAATGTTGATGATCACTCTTGTCATCTCCTGTTTGACCACTTCCAATTTACCTTGATTCATGCACCTAACATTCCAGGTTCCTATGTAATATTGCTGTTTACAGCATCACACTTTACTTCCTTCACCAGCCACATCCACAGCTACATGTTGTTTTTGCTTTAGCTCTGTCTCTTCATTCTTTCTCGAGTTATTTCTCCACACTTCTCCGGTAGCATATTGGACACCTAGCAACCTGTGAAGTTCATCTTTCAGTGTCCTATCTTTTTGCCTTTTCATATGGTTCATGGGTTCTCAAGCCAAGAATACTGAAGTGGTTGCCATTCCCTTCTCCAGTGGACCACATTGTGTCAGAACTCTCCACCATGACCCATCCACCTTGGGTGGCCATACACAGCATGGCTCATAATTTCATTGAGTTAGACAACACTGTGGTCCATGTGATCAGTTTGATTAGTTTCCTGTCATTCTGGTTTTCATTCTATCTGTCCTCTGAGGTATAAGGATAAGAGGCTTATGGAAGCTTCCTGATGGAAGACTGCCTGAGGGGGAAACTGGGTCTTGTTTTGATGGGCAGGGCCATGGTCAGTAAATCTTTAATCCAATTTTCTGTTGATGGCTGGGACTGTGTTCCCTGTGTTTGACTTGAGACCAAACTATGATGGAAGTAATAAAGATAATGGCAACCTCCTCAAAAGGTCCTATGCATGCACTGCCACACTAAGTACCCCCAACCCTGCAGCAGGCCATTGCTGACCCATGCCTCAGCTGGAGACTCCTGGACACTCACAGGCAAGTCTGGTTCAGTCTCTTGTGGGGTCACTGCTCCTTTCCCCTGGGTTCTTGTGTGCACAAGGCCCCCTCAGAGGGGGCCTCACCCAGGCTAGGAGGGAGGCAGAACAACACGGAGACTTGGAATTTTCTATGGCCTTTACAGTAGCTTTTACTAAAACAGAAGGGGATGATGAGGAAGAAGGAAAATGGGAACCAATTCCATATAAGCTGCTGAAGGAGCTCAAACAAGCCTGTCATGATTATGGGTCTACCACCCCCTATACACTCACTCTGCTGGATGCCTTAGCTGGAAGATGGATGACACCATATGATTGGAGAATGTTTGCAAGTACTTGCCTTCCTGGAGCAGAGTACCTCCAGTGGTTGGCAGAGTATGATAAGTTGGCTAGACTGCAGTCAGTTCAGTTCAGTTCAGTTCAGCTCAGTTGCTCAGTTGTGTCAGACTCTTTGCAACCCCATGAATCGCAGCATGCCAGGCCTCCCTGTCCATCACCAACTCCCAGAGTTCACTCAGACTCACATCCATCAAGTCAGTGATGCCATCCAGCCATCTCATCCTCTGTTGTCCCCTTCTCCTCTTGCCCCCAATCACTCCCAGCATCAGAGTCTTTTCCAATGAGTCAACTCTTCGCATGAGGTGGCCAAAGTACTGGAGTTTCAGCTTTAGCATCATTCCTTCCAAAGAAATCCCAGGGCTGATCTCCTTCCAAATGGACTGGTTGGATCTCCTTGCAGTCCAAGGGACTCTCAAGAGTCTTCTGCAACACCACAGTTCAGTCAGTGGAAAACAAAACCTCTAGTGATGCAAAGCTCAGGGCAGTGGGATCTGCAGCATTAAGAGGAGATGGAGAATACGAATCTAACTTAGCCCAAGAAAGGTTGTCTAAAGAAGCACTTAATCAGATTATGTCCATAGGTGTCTTGGCATGGAAATCTCTGCCCCCTTCTGATGGAAAATTATCCACTCTGAGTAATATCAAACAGGGACCCAATGAGAAATATGAAGATTTCGTGGCCGGATTGAAAACTGCTGTAGAGAGAACTATTAAGAGTACTGAGCCAGCAGAGATAGTTCTTAAACAATTGGCTTATGAGAATGCTAATTCTACCTTTCAGGCATTGCTTAGACCTGTTAGAAGTAAAGGAAGTCTTTGGACTTACATACAGACCAGCCAGGAAGTAGGAACTTCCTTTATGCAGGGGGGGTAGCCTTAGCCGCAGCTTTGAGGGGAGAAATGGCTGCCCAAGTTATTCAGGGAATGAGAAAAAAGGTTAATCCTAGTTGGAAACGATTTTACAAATAAAAGGTGTTTCTCTTGTGGCCAAATGGGGCATTTTTGCTGGCAATGTGCTGCCAAGCAGGGACAACAGGCTGTGCCAATACAGACTAATACCAACCCCGCAAAGGCACTTTGCCCCCAATGCCAGAAAGGGTATCATTGGGCAAAAGACTGTAGATATAAATTTCGTAAGGATGGGACTACGCTCACCCCCCCAAGTACAGGGAGGTAATTTTTCCCAGTTTCAGGGAAACGGACAGCAGGGGCAGCCCTGGCCCCGGACAGGGGCAGTCTCATTGAATAGGGGCAGTCTCATTGAATCCCTTTATCCCCTTTGTCCCATCTCAGAACTCCTCAGAGCAACCCCAGGTAGCGCAGGACTGGACCTCAGTTCCACCACTGCAACAATATTAACCCCCACGTGATTCCAACAGGAGTGGCTGGTCCCCTGCCTGAGGGCATTATAGGACTTGTACTAGGGCGTAGCTCGCTTTCCCTTCAAGGAATTTATGGTGTAGTAGATTCTGATTACACAGGGGAAATTAAAGTTTTGATTTTGCCACCTATTAAAACTGTGCAAATTAATAAAGGTCAAAGAATAACACAGCTTTTGCTTTTACCTTATTAACAGACAGGAAAAACCTTGACTTCTCAAGCTAGTGACCCCAGAGGATTTAGATCCAGTGATCTAGCTTTTGGGTGCAGGAAATTACAGCTTCTAGGCAGGAGGAGAACGGGACAACAGAGGATGAGATGGCTGGATGGCATCACTGACTTGATGGACGTGAGTCTGAGTGAACTCCGGGAGTTGGTGATGGACAGGGAGGCCTGGCGTGCTGCGATTCATGGGGTTGCAAAGAGTCAGACACGACTGAGCGACTGAACTGAACTGAACTGAGGCCTTTGAAAGATCTTTTAATTCAAGGAAATAAAATGTCAGGGCTGTTAGTTACTGGAGCAGACATCTCTTGCATTGCTGGAAAAGACTGGCCCTCGTCCTGGCCAACACGCTTGACCAGTGCCACCCTAGTAGGAATAAGGTCAGTGCCCTCGGTTGCTAAGAGCTCACAAATTTTGACATGGTCAGATGAGAAGAGGGCACAAGGCACCTTTTGTCCATATGGGTTCCTTCATTACCTTTTTATTTATGGAGGAGAGATATATTATCTCAGATGGGAATGCTTTTACATAGCCCAGATGAAAAGGTTACTAATCAAATGCTACAAATGAGGTATAATCCTGATAGGGGGCTTGGTAAAGATCAGCAGGGAATTGTTTCTCCATTAAAGGCAGTTCCTAACAAGAATAGAGAAGGTTTAGGAAATTCAAATTTATCTTAGAGGCTGTTGTTGCTCTTGCTGCCAACCCTATTACCTGGAAATCTGATGATCCAGTATTGAGTGGAGCAATGGCCTTTAACAGCTGAAAATCTACAGGAAGCTGAGGATTTAGTTATGGAACATCTGGCAGCCGGCCACATAGAGCCTTCTAATAGCCCCTGGAATACTCCTATTTTTGTTATTAAGAAAAAATCAGGAAAATGGAGATTGTTACAAGATTTGAGAGCTATAAACGCAACTATGGAAGACATGGGGGCCCTCCAGCCAGGCCTCCCTTCCCCAGTGGCTGTGCCTTTTCAGGATAATGCGATAGTTATACATCTACAAGATTGTTTCTTTACCATTCCCCTGGCTGTTCAGGATTGTAAAAGGTTTGCTTTCAGTCTCCCTTCAGCTAATTTTAAACAGACCTATAGAAGGTTTCAATGGAAAGTTTTGCCTCAGGGAATGAAAAATAGCCCCACCTTGTGTCAGAAATTTATAGACCAAGCTGTGCAAAATGTTAGAGGAAAGTACAAAGATTTATATTTGATATATTATATGAATGATATTTTGGCAGCTTATAAGGGCAGAACCTTGTTGCAACAAATTTTATCTGAATTGATTGAGGCCTTGGAAAACTGGGGTTTAAAGATAGCTCCAGATAAGATACAAGTAAATCTTCCTTTTTCTTATTTAGGGAGGGTGTTAAATACACATACTGTGAATCATGCCCCTTTGTAGCTGTGGAGAGATCATTTACTAACTTTAAATGATTTCTAAAAATTATTAGAGGATATTAGTTGGATACGCCCACATTTAAAACTGACTCCTGCAGATTTAAAGCCTCTGTTTGATTGCTTAAAAGGCGATCCTAACCCCAGTTCTAAGAGAGAATTGACTAGTGAGGCTGAGTCGGCTCTTGCTAAAGTGGATGAGGCTTTAAATGATCAGTTAATTAGGATTAATATTACCAGAGGATGGGATTTGATTATTCTCACCATGGAACATACACCTACAGGATGCTTATGGCAAGAAGGCCCATTTGAATGGCTCCATCTACCAGTGACCCCAAGAAAAATAGTTTTATCTTATCCCAGCTTGGTGGCACAATTAATTGTAAAAGGTAGAAAAAGAAGTGTGGAGCTTTTTGAAAAAGAAGTAGCAAATATAGTGATTCCATTCAATAAGGATCAACTGCAATTTCTTTTACAAAATAGTGATGATTGGCAAGTTGCCCTGATAGATTTCAGGGGTCAAATTTTGTTTCATTTGCCCTCAAGCCCCCTTCTGCATTTTTTGAAAACACATCCAGTGATTTTTCCAAATAAATTTTCTATTCAACCTTTGGAAGGGGCAATTTTAGTTTTCACAGATGGTTCCTCTAATGGTAAAGCAGTCACAATTATTGATGGAAAATACCATGTTCAGGTAACTGAAGAGACATCTGCCCAGAGGGCTGAGTTACAAGCAGTTATTTGGACTTTTCAGCGTTTAAGAGACCACACCTTCAATCTTCTGACTGACTCCCAATATATTGTAGGGTTGTTTCCTCATATTGAGACTGCTAATATTCCGGAAAATAAAACTACCATCTTCTCCTTATTATCTGATTTACAGAAAGAGATTAAACATAGAGATAAAAAATATTTTGTGGGACACATTAGAGCCCATTCCGGCTTGCCCAGCCCTTTGCATGAAGGAAATGCTTTGGCAGATGCACTAACTAAAATAGTTGCTTTAAACTTACATGAAAAGATTGACAAGGCCAAAAATTCTCACAAAATTCATCATCAAAATGCAGCTGGTTTAAGATATGAATTTCATATCCCTAGGGAAGCAGCTAGGCAAATAGTTAAGTTTTGTCCAAATTGCCCAACATTTAATCCATCTCCACCATTAGGAGTTAATCCCCGAGGCCTTAGGCCTAATGCTCTCTCACAAATGGGCGTAACTCATATCCTGGCCTTTGGAAAACTGTCCTTTGTGCATGTTACCGTGGATACCTTTTCTCATGTTATCATAGCCTCTGCTAGATCGGTTGAAGCAGCCAGAGATGTAATTCAGCACTTGTTTCAATGCTTTTCCCAAATAGGACTCCCTGAACAGAGAAAAACAGATAATGCCCCAGCTTATACTTCGGCTGCTTTTAAGGGACTTTGTCAACAATTTTCCATAGTACATTCAACAGAAATACCTTATAATCCCCAAGGCCAAGCCATAGTGGAAAGGGCACACCAGACTTTAAAAAATCAGATAGCTAAATTAAGGCAGGGAGAATTTAAGCATTCCTCTCCACACCATGTTTTACACCATGCTTTGTTTGTAATTAATCATTTAAATGTGAACACACAGGGGCAGACTGCAATGATGAGACACTGAACTCCTGAAGAGGCTATGACTTGGCCCCTGGTTAAGTGGAAAGACCTCCTTACAGGAGAATGGAGAGGGTCATATGTGTTGCTAACTTGTGGGAGAGGGTATGCTTGTGTGTTTCCACAGGATTCCACTTCTCCTGTTTGGATTCCTGACAGACTGATTCAACATGTCCAGTCCAATGAGATCTCCGGATCACAAAGACCCCCGAGGTCACTGAGATCCCTAGGGTCCTGGAGTCTGGGACCGAGGAAAGATGGGGAGACCAGAAGCTCATCGAGTCCAGACCTGAGGGAGTCAAGGAAAAGCCAAGGGGCGAATGACCCTTCACCTGAGGTTTCACTGCTAGTACATTGCTTCAGGCACCTGGCACTTCAGGAGAGACATGCTGATCGAGTTCAGCCGTATTCTGCTCCACCTCGTCACCATCATTGTACTCAAGCAACCACCTCCAGCATGGTACCAACTTGGGGCCAACTAAAACATCTCGCTCAGCGGGCTGAAGAATTCATAGAAAGGGGGAGATATGAGGCCACTCCTATGGTAATGTTTGTGGCTGTGCTTGCTGTGTTGGCTTGTCAGCTGAGGCCCTCCAGCACAGAAAAAGTTCATTGGGCCTATTTGCCTAATCCACCTTCTTTTCAGCCTGTTGATTGGATGAATGAGCCCATTCATGTTTTTGTTAATGATACTCTTCTTTTGGGCGGGGCTTCCATCTATCCTAATAATGTTAAAACACTGGTCAGCACTCCCTTCAATTTTTCAGGTGTGTCCATTTATCCACCTGTTTGCTTTGCCATACCTTCCTCTTTACAAGGAGCAGCTCCAGTTTTGAATGGATGCGTTAGCACTTCCTTGAAAGGCATGCTTACTGATTCTCCAAGAAGCGATGGCAAGAGAGAATTTTGGTCTTTACAGCTGCTGATGCCGGGGGCACAAGAAAGACTATCTGATGCCTTAAACAAGGCAGCTCCTCATTTAAAGGACTATCCGAGCTGTGCACTCCCCACTCCGGACTCTGATGAACAAGGACTGCAGGTCTGGGAAAGCATAAGCAGAACTTCTGGCTTTGCTCATTGGAAAGAATGCTTGTATGCCCTAAGGTCACCTATTCCCATTGTTGCCACCAGACATTTTCTGATCGAATGGGGGTGCCCCTATTGTTCGGATCAATGATTGAACCTGATTTCTAAAGAACCTTATAGATCCATATGAAATGATTCATTTATCCCTTATCCTTTAGAGATTATTAGATGACATGTCAATGGATGGGTTGCTCCTTTAGTGAGTTTCGGTGGAACAGGTCCCATGCAGCCTGAATTATGGAGAGTATTGACTGCTATGGCACCTGTGACTTTACATAGACCTTTAAATGAACAAAGATATATTGTATGGGCCTGCATGCATTCTCCCTACGCCTTTTTGTTGGCCAGAAATCGGAATGATTTGGGAGTTTTTGAAGGAGAAACTGTTTATAATGTCAAATGTGTGAATTGTTTTATATCAAATTGTGTTGATGGAAATGATTATAGTAATTATAAGGCTGTGACGATTGTAAAGCAGCCACCATATTTGATGGTTCTTGTAAAATTAGAGGGACAACGCTTTGATGATTATGCATTGAAAGTTTTATATGAATTTAATACCTTAATTTCTCAACCTAAGAGATTCATTGCAGCTCTGGTTGTGGGAATAACTGCCTTGATTGCCATAATTGCATCAGTTACATTTTCTGCTGTTGTCTTGTCAAAAGAAGCGCATACTGCCTTGTTTGTTGATCAGCTGTCCAAAAATGTCTCCGTAGCTCTTACTACACAGGAAATTATAGATAAGAAAATAGAAAATAAGGTCAATGCTTTAGAAGAAGCAGTTCTGCTTATGGGGCAATAAATTAAAACTTAAAAATTAAATTGTCTTTAAGGTGCCATGCTGAATTTAAATGGATGTGCGTTACCCCTCTACAAGTGAATGAGTCCATGCACTCTTGGGAACTCATTCAGTTCAGTTCAGTTCAGCTCAGTTCAGTCACTCAGTCGTGTCCGACTCTTTGCAACCCCATGAATCGCAGCACGCCAGGCCTCCCTGTCCATCACCAACTCCCAGAGTTCACTCAGACTTACATCCACCGAGTCAGTGATGACATCCAGCCATCTCATCCTCTGTCGTCCTCTTCTCCTCCTGTTCCCAATCCCTCCCAGCATCAGAGTCTTTTCCAATGAGTCAACTCTTTGAACTCATTAGGAATCATATTTTAGGCATATGGAATCATTCAGATTTTACTATTGATATTTCTAAGTTACATCAGGATATTCAGAATATGAAGCAGGCAGAGTCTCACTTTTCCTCTCAATGGCTTTCTAATTCCCTCTTTGAAAATCTGGAGGGGAATCTTTCCCATGGATCCTTTTCTACAATAATGATTCATGCGGCCATATGCTTATGCCTGTTAGTTCTGATTTGTGTAATAGGCCCATGCTTTTTCAGAATACTCAACCGAAGTGTTTCTGCTCTATCTACTGAATTTCATACCTATGCTCTAAAAGGATAAAAAAGGGGGAGATGTCGGAAGCCACGTTAGGCATTGCTGACAAAATGGAGGCACGGCCCCAACTCCATCTCTTTGTCCCACAGGCATGGACCCAGGATGAAGGAGTTAGGGCTTGTGATTCTGACTTTTTTTTTTGCTCTCCTCAGCTGAGTTGACTGAAAAGGAATATTAAGGTGCTTATTGTTCTTGAGAGGAGCATGAGAAGGCACAAAGCCTCCTGCAGCTGTGCTCAGAGAATAATTCATAAAGTTAATCATTGACATTTGTTTAAGGACTTTTACAAAAGAATGTTCCAGGATGAGCGCATAGGCTACAGCTTGAGGCCATAGGAGGGATTGCTATCTGAAGCTTATTTGTGAGGAAAATGTTTATGGCAAAGGAGTTTACTGAATTTAGGGCTTAGAAATAATTAAAATAGTTAGAAGTTAAAGATTTAAGGAATGTTGTAATGTTAGCATATTTTACTATAGCTTATAGAGGTAGGAATTTTAGAGATACTAATAGCTAGAAGCCTTTTTAAGAGATAGTGAGTTCAGGATGTTAGGGGCAAACAGGATTTAGAAAGATAAGAAATAAACTGAGGAATGTAGCATGAGTAACAATGTAATCCACTAGTTAACTATAGGACGCATAAGAGGAAGTAGATAATAGATAGTTAAGCTGATTCTGAGAGAATCACTGAAGCAGGAACTCTGAAGGGCAACAATGATTTATGGAGATAATAAATCTGGGTGAGGGGGGAACTGAAAATGTCAAACCTCTGACCTAATGCTTTTGTAAAAGTATAAAAGAAAATCTTAAACTTGAAATAAATGTGCAGTCCACGAAAATTGAGAGGCTGCATCATTACTTCCCGACACCATCCCTCCCTTCAGATTGAATCCCTGGCTGCTGGAGCTGGACTCCAGCATGAGGGTAATTCTCTGGAGAAAGTCAAACAGGCTTTCATGGGTGGGAGGTACTCTTGAGTACCTCAAGAAACACTCTTGAGGGTAGGAGCACTACACCAAAGTGGAAATTTCATGAATATTTACATTCTTCTTGTTGAGCCTTCAGTTCTTTCCTCCCCTCACTTCCTAGGGTGCTGGCACCAGACTGATACTCTCTAGCAGGGAGACAAGATGAGTCACTCTATGAAGAATGAGAAGTTCAAGAGAAAAGACCTTAACAGTGACATGAGGGCTTTTCCCAAACAGATCACCCATCAGTGAAACCCCCAGTTGACAAGTCCACCTGTATGCAGAGAGTCATACTTTCCTACTAGATGGGGCAAGATGGTCAACGATCACCCCAAGCTACAAAGACAGAGGACAAAACAAACCAGAACACTTAACTTGGAGGGTGCAGCAGTTATACAAGGAAAAATTAACACTGGGATGACATCATTAATATCCTTAAAGAGATAAGATATTCCACCCACAATATAAGGGCAAGGTGTTACACACACACACAAAAGAGTTCTGAGAAATTTGGGGGTTGGCCAAAAGGTTTGTTCAGTTTTTTCAGTATGATGACTCTAGTAGCACTGAGTTGTCTTTAACTTCATTCAAACAGTTTTGTTAGACTATCGTGACAGCTGTCATATTAGCTTGCATTTTTTTAAAAAAACTTAACAAAAGTGGTGAATTTTTGTATAGCCATTTTAATATTGAAAATGGAAGAAACAAACAACATTTTCAGCCTATTATAAATAAAGGTCAATAAAGGTGAAAACACAACTGAATCACAAAATAAATATTTGTGCAGTGTTTGGAGAAAGTGCTCTGATTTGTCAAATGTGTCAAAAGTGGTTGGCGAAGATTTGTGCTGGAGATTTCTTGCTGGACAATGCTTCACATTCGAGTAGACCTGTTGAAACTGATAGCAACCAAATAGGGACATGAAGTGAGAACAATCTCCATTATACCATGAGGGAGATATCTGGCATACTCAAAATATGCAAATCAAGTTTTGAAAATCATTTGTACCAGCTTGGTTACATTAATTGCTTTGATGTTTGTGTTCCACATAAGTTAAGTGAAAAAACCTTGACTATATTTTTGCATGTGATCCTCTACTGAAATGTAACAAAAATGTTTCATTTTTAAAACAAAATGTGATGGGCAAGGAATACTGTGGATACTGTACAATAATGTGGAACAGAAGAGAAAATGGGGCAAGTAAAATGAACCACATCAACCACACCAAAGACTGCTTTTCATACAAGGAAGGTGTTGTTGCGTACACGATAGGATTAGAAGGGAACTCCTTCCAGAAAACCAAGTGGTTAATCCCCAAATGCTCCCATTTAGACCAACTGAAAACACCACTCAATAAAAAGCATCCAGAATTAGTCAATGTAAAATGCATAATCTTCCATCAGGATAATGGAAGACTGCATGTTTCTTTGATGACCAGGCAAAAACTGTTACAGTTTGAGAAGTTCTGATTCATCCTCCATATTCACCAGACATTACACCTTCAAATGTCCGTTTATTTTGGTCTTTACAAAATTCTCTTAACGGAAAAAATTTTAATTCTCTGGAAGACTGTAAAGGGCACCTGGAACAATTCTTTGCCCAAAAATATAAAAAATTTTGGGAAGATGGAATTATGGAAGGTGCCTGGAAAATGGCAGAAGGTAGTGAAACAAAATGGTGAGTACACTGTTCAATAACATTCTTTGTGAAAATGATAATTGTGTCTTTTAGTTTTATTTTAAAACTGAAGGAAATTTTGGGACAAACCAATAGAAACATGATAGCAGAAGTGAAAAAGAAAATGTTTAGAAAATAATGCTAATATCTCCTAGAAAATAGTGCAAAAATAGAGAGATATAAAATATAGGTCATGAAATTAGAGGACAAATCAGAAGATCTACTAATAATATACAAATGACAGGAATTCCCAAGGGAACAGAGAAAATTAAGATTACAAATAATTCAAGAAAGTCTCCAAAATGAAGGATGTGAATTTCTTGATTGAAATGAGTTGCCAGTAAAATGGTTGAAAATTTAACAATAACAAGGTGCATTATCAGGAAGTTTCAGAGCAATGAGTAGAAAGAGAAGATCCTCCATGTTTCAAAGAAAGGATGGGCCTTATCCAAGGGGCAGGAATAGAATGACAGTAGAATTCTCTATTGGCCACTAGATGCCAAAAGACAATGGTGCAATGACTTTAATGTTATGAAGAAAAATGATTTCCAAATTAGATTATTTAACCAGCTAGACCCTCACATTAGTAAAGAATAAAGACACTTCTACACCTGGGAATTTTATTTCCCATACACCACTTCTGGAAAAAAGCTCCTGGAGGTAGGCTCCACCCAGTAAGTAAGTAAACTAAGAAAGTGAGGAAGAGGGGCTCCACAAATCAGGGATTCAATGCAAGAGAGACGTATGATGGTGAAGGGAAATCCTTACACAGCAGCTGTGCACCCGCAGGTCTGGAGAGTGACCAGTATAGACTGGAGCAGATCATAGGTCTCTCTGGAAGGGATCTTTTTTTCAAAAAGATGAAATTGATACAATTCTTCATGTGTTTAAACATATTAAGAGATTTACACAAGGAGAGTTTGGGAATTAATCAGTGATAAGGACAAGATGCTTACTCCTTGGAAGAAACTATGACTAAACTAGATAGCATATTCAGAAGCAGAGATATTACCTTGCCAACTAAGGTCCGTCTAGCCAAGGCTATGGTTTTTCCAGTAGTCATGTATGGATGTGAGAGTTGGACTGTGAAGAAGGCTGAGCACTGAAGAATTGATGCTTTTGAACTGTGGTGTTGGAGAAGACTCTTGAGAGTCCTTTGGACTGCAAGGAGATCCAACCAGTCCATTCTGAAGGAGATCAGCCCTGGGATTTCTTTGGAAGGAATGATGCTAAAGCTGAAGCTCCAGTACTTTGGCCACCTCATGCGAAGAGTTGACTCATTGGAAAACTCTGGTGCTGGGAGGCATTGGGGGCAGGAGGAGAAGGGGAAGACAGAGGATGAGATGGCTGGATGGCATCACGGACTCGATGGACGTGAGTCCGAGTGAACTCTGGGAGATGGTGATGGACCGGGAGGCCTTGCGTGCTGCGATTCATGGGGTCGCCAAGAGTCAGACATGACTGAGTGACTGAAATGAACTGAACTAAAGGACATGAAAAATCTAACAAATTAGCAGGTCACCTAGAAATTATCATATTAAGTGAAGCAAGTCAGAAGGAGAAACATAAATATCATATGTCACTTATATGTGGAATCTAAAAAAATGATACAAGTGAACTTATTTATGAAACAGAAATAGACTCACAGACATAGAAAACAAACTTATGGTTAACAAAGGGGATGGAGGGGAGTTAAATTAAGAGTTTGCAATTACAGAGGCATTCGACTGTATATAAAATAGGTAAACAACAAGGACCTACTGCGTAGCATAGGGAATTATACTGTATATCTTGCAATAATCTATAGTGGAAAAAATCTGAAAAACAATATATATGTATATATTATAATATATGTAGTGTTATACACTACATATACACATATAGATAAACCAAGTCACTTTGCTTTACCCTTGAAACTATCAAAACACTGTAAATTAACTATCAGTTCAGTTCAGTTCAGCCACTCAGTCATGTCCAACTCTTTGCGACCCCATGAATCACAGCACACCAGGCCTCCCTGTCCATCACCAGCTCCTGGAGTTCACTCAAACTCATGTCCATCAAGTCGGTGATGCCATCCAGCCATCTCATCCTCTGTCTTCCCCTTCTCCTCCTGCCCCCAATCCCTCCCAGCATCAGAGTCTTTTCCAATGAGTCAACTCTTCACATGAGGTGGCCAAAGTACTGGAGTTTCAGCTTCAGCATCATTCCTTCCAAAGAACACCCAGGACTGATCTCCTTTAGAATGGACTGGTTGGAGCTCCTTGCAGTCCAAGGGACTCTCAAGAGTCTTCTCCAACACCACAGTTCAAAAGCATCAGTTCTTCGGTGCTCAGCCTTCTTCACAGTCCAACTCTCACATCCATACATGACTACTGGAGAAACCATAGCCTTGACTAGACGGACCTTTGTTGGCAAAGTAGAAAGAAGTGAAAAAAAGAACAAGGCAACTATTAACTCCAAGTAATTTTAAAAGTTATGCAAATGAAAAAAATGACCCTAGGGTATTAGGTGGTGGATAAACTTGTCTGCAATTAGAGTTTACTTCGGAGAAGGCAATGGCACCCCACTCCAGTACTCTTGCCTGGAAAATCCATGGACAGAGGAGCCTGGTAAGCTGCAGTCCATGGGGTCGCTAAGAGTCAGACATGACTGAGCAACTTCACTTTCACTTTTGACTTTCATGCATTGGAGAAGGAAATGGCAACCCACTCCAGTGTTCTTGCCTGGAGAATCCCAGGGATGGGGGAGCCTATCTTCCCCATCTTTCGGGTCGCACAGAGTCGGACACGACTGAAGCAACTTAGCAGAGTTTACATAGCCATAGTAATGAAACAACACTAGGAAAAATTTCAGTTTATCTATATTCAGAGTCTGGAAAATATAAAAAGCTGCGAAGTAAGCATTTGGTTATGTGTTGTAGATACTAAATTATCAGCCCAAAGACATGAAAAGTGGAGTAAAATGGAGGTTAAATGGAGTCAGTTGCATTGGACTACACTCCTTGCAGAACTTTTTAATTCTGCACATTTAGCTTTCATAAAAGTAACACCACAATATTGTTTTAAATAACTGCAAAAACAAAAGCAACCTCATACTCCAAAAACCCTAGAGTTTCCCATTTGCTATTCAAATTAAACTTTGAGTTTGACTTCATCTGTAAAATCAGTTATTATATGGATTAAAATAGATTGTGAATACAAAAGTGCTTGGACACTACAAAAGTTGTTTAACAACAAGAATTTACAATCCAGAAGTTAGGAATCCTTAACATTGATTTATTCCATCATGTTGTGTGTGTAGCAAGAAGCCGGGACACGACAAACATTATCACTGCGTGAAACCAGTGACCTTGCCTGAACTCACGTGTCCAGTCCCTGCTCCCGCTCTTACCTGTTCCAGGTGGCTATCTACTCTTTGGCCTCTGGAACCAAACTTTTCTGAATTCGGATTCCGGCTTGTGCCACTTCTGGTTGCCTAACTCCAGGCAATGTTCTTAGCTTTTTGAATCTCAAATTCCCTACCAGGCAATAGTAAAGCCTCTCTTGGCGAAACTGCTGTGACAAACACACGAGAAATTAACAGAAAGTCCTTTGCTTTGGTGGGTAAGTAATCGGAGAAGGCACTGGCACCCCACTCCAGTACTCTTGCCTGGAAAATCCCATGGACGGAGAAGCCTGGTGGGCTGCAGTCCATGGGGTCGTGAAGAGTCGGACACGACTGAGCCACTTCACTTTCACTTTTCACTTTCATGCATTGGAGAAGGAAATGGCAACCCACTCCAGTGTTCTTGCCTGGAGAATCCCGGGGATGGCGGAGCCTGGTGGGCTGCCCAGCTCCCCAACTCCAGCGTCTCTCTTCCTGGGCGCTCAGGACACAGGAGACGCCAGCATAATAGAGCTGCTAGGCGCGGGGAGGATTCCGTCACCATGGCAACCAGAGACGCCTAGCGTTCCCTAGCTGCCCGCGGCAGAGCCGAGAAGGCCAGACAGCCGTCGGCCACGAAGACCCCGGCGGCATGAGAGGGGAGGAGGCAGCGGCAGCCGTGACGGTGCCCGAGGCGGGCCGCGATGGCGAGCAGCCCAGGCCTCCCGCAGGCTTGGGGTGCGCGGTGCGCGGAGAGCCGGGCGGCGGCGGTCCTCAGGAGTCCCGCAAGCAGTGTGAGTTCCCTTCCAGCCGTCGACAAGGTGGGAGGGACGTGGGCGACAGGAAGCCGCAAAAGGCGAACAGGGGAAACCGCGGTGGGACTAGCTGAAGCCACAAAGGTTTTGGAGGGAGGGATTGGAGTTGCTGTTTTGGCAAAGCTAAAGGCCGAAGGTATCTGGTCCATTTATCCAAGCCCTCCTTCATTAAAGGTTATCTGAGCCCAGGTAGCCTCCAACTTAATGGGTAGTGGCATTGGCCTGGAAGGTATTGAAAAAAATTGTGCACGTGGGAATACACATACATATAGTATTCAAAATATTAAATTACAAAATATATTTTAATTATAAAACGTGTAAAATATATAAATTTGTTTTTACAAATAAAATATGAAATTAATTTTTATATACATAAATTATATACACATGCATGGAAATACAGGTATCATTTTTGTCAATTCCTTCATTTTACAAACCGGGAACTGAAAGTCTAGACTAGCGGAAAGGACGTGCCTTGCCCATTATCACTCAGTGCAGAAGAACGCCTTCAAACACTTAAACTCCTATCTCTTGGATTCTGCGTTCGTAAATTATGATTACCTGACCCTTTTAGAGTCTCACAATTATGGGCCACATGTTAACACACTGCTGCTGTTTCCTCCTGCCCTGCCAAACATACAAACAACCTTGCAAGAAGTAAAAAGCAGTTCTGGTTCACAACCAACATAGTTGAAAGTTGAGTCCGCCAGGTCGAAGCACTCATCCATCTTGTTCCATAAATTTACAGATATTTCCCAGCTTCGTGTGCCCCACATGTCTTCAGTAGGTGCTAAGGAATGATGAAGATGAAAATAATAGTCTGAAGAAGGTGAGCAATTCCCAGCCATTCTGCAGAGCCTCGCTGATCACCCCTCTAGAGAGCAAGGGTTGGGCAGAAGCGGCTCCACTTCCACTCCCCCAGGGACCACACACCCCCTCTTGGGAGCCTCAGAATTGCAGTTGCCTGCCTCTTTCCTCAGCATCAGTCACATTATACCTGATTATGATGCCTCATTCTTGTTCTTGTCAACAGTATGCAGAGACCTTATTTAGAGCAACTAAGTTCAGTGGATATGTAAGTATTCAGTATATTTAAGGAATTCCTTACTCTGACTTGAAATTCTACCTGGAAATTTTCTCATAAGTGATACTAGAATTTAGAGGTTCTTTATTCCTTTTGGCTGTAGGAGTAAAAGGTGGAATTAGTCATTTGCTTGTCAGTTGAACAAATATTGAGTCCTGATTGCGTGCCTGCCATTGGGCAGTTGCTGGGAAATGAGTAATGAATTAAGGCTGGTGTCCAAACACTCAGGGGTTGACAGAGTCAGGGTGGAAACATATGAAAAGTGCCTGCCTCAACCTTCTGGAGCTCATTGTTTAGGGCCTCAGCTGAAGTAGAGACAGATTATTCACACCTGCACAAGTACCCATTTAATTTTCAAAAAAATTTTTTTAAGTCTTCAGTCTCTATTTTTTGGAAAGGTCCTCAGTGTCTGTACAGCTTCTGCTCCCTAATCACACATCTGCTCCCAAATATACACAGATAAAATGTGGTCCTTTCCCCCTGAAACATTTTTGAATTATATAATGGTGGCTATTTGAGCCCCACCAAATCTTTTATTGCCTCAGTGTTACCTTTATTTATTCATTTTAGTGTTATCTTTAAAATAATTTGTAGTGCTCTCACCATGCTGGCGGAGCTATCCCAGTATTCTTCATTTTATTAAATCACTGAATCCAGTATCCTAGGTACCATCAGATTAGGGTAGTGTGGTGGGACCATAACTTCCCTTGATCTGAACAGTATACTTCTATTAGGTGAATCTATATAAATTCACAATAGCTGTTTAGGCAGATACATTAGATTATTAACACACAACAAACGCAATCTATGACATCCTTAGTTTTTCTTTTCCCATCTGTCCCATTGAAAACATTTGACCCAGGCCTTTTCTGTCCTATACTTATGCAGTTCCTCTGTTTGGTTCTAAATGCAGGTTGCTATATTATCCCCATCAATACCATCCTATGGATATGAACACTTCAGTCCAAGTGTGAAAGGCCCTTTGAGTCCTGAGTTTGCCATTCAGCACGTAAACCATTCACCAAGTCTGTGTCATTCTCACATTTGGTGAGTTTGCTGAAAGTTCCTATATTCAGATTAATTAATTAAATGGTGAACCCCACAGTTCAAGTAGAGTCTCTGGAAGCCCGTGATCTGTCAAGTAGCATCTTTGGGTGGGCACACTGCCTCCTATATGAATGCACTTTATCAAATGTCTTGCTGAAATGCAAATACTATACTATGGCTGCATCTCCTTAATCTAGCCAGTTTAGTAACTTGCTTTGAGAGGGTCAGCCATGTTGTTCAGTCACTAAATCATGTCTGACTCTTTGTGATCCCATGGACTGCTAGCATCCCAGGTTTCCCTGTCCTTCACTATCTCTTGGAGTTTGCTCAAACTCATGTCCATTGAGTCAGTGATGCCATCCAACCATCTCATTCTCTGTTGTCCCCTTCTCCTGTCTTTTCCAAAGAATCAGCTGTTTGCATCAGGTGGCCAAAGTGTTGGAGCTTCAGATTTAGCATCAGTCCTTTCAATGAACATTCAGGGTTTATTTCCTTTAGGATTGACTGGTTTGATCTTGCTGTCCAAAGGACTCTCAGAAGTTTTCTCCTGCACCACAGTTTGAAAGAATCAATTTCTTTTAATTTTTATGACTAGTTTTTTGGAAACTTACCTTCTCATCCATAAGTGAAAGTCGCTCAGTTGTTTCCAAACCTTTGCTACCAGAATATTGGAGTAGGTAGGCTTTCCCAATCCAGGGACTGAACCAGGTCTCCCACATTGCAGGCAGATTCTTTACCAGCTGAGCCATAAGGGAAGCCCCTCTTCCATAAAGTAGGAATAATTTTACCTTCCTATAGGCTGATTGTCAAGAAGAAAGATAGTATACATAAGATGCCTAAGGCATGGTAGCATTCAATAAACCATAGCAATTGTTAGTAGCCAGCTTGTTTGGTTCCTTCCTTTCTTTGTCTTTCTTAGAGCAAGGAACATTTGCCCATACTAGCTCTTTACGAGTTTCCCAGGGGGCACAGTGGTAAAGAATCCACCTGCCAATGCAGGAGACACGGGTTTGATCCCTAGTCCAGGAAAATTCCCTGGTAGGAAATGGCAACCCACTCCGGTATTCTTACCTGGAAAATCCCATTGACAGAGGAACCTGGTGGGCTACAGTACATGGGGTCCCAAATAGTCGGACATGACTTAGTATGCACACATGCACACACACACACACACACACACAGAGTTTACAAGTTTGTCATAGTTCCTTGAAACCTTTGATGATTTCTTCTGTGAATTCTTGTGAGAGAAGGGCTGAAATTTGTCAAGAGACTTGAAATTATAGCAAGGGATCTCTTCCTTTCTACTGAGCTATTATAGGCTTTTCCTCTCAGCCAAATTTCTCAAACCTTTTTCTGCCTGAAGATCACGATTTAACAGAATTTTAAACCAGAGTTACACTTGAGTAATGCTGACCCACATTCATCTCTCATTCGTATGACTCTGAATTTGGGGGAAAACAAGACCAGATCCAAAAGAATCTCACTCTACCTTGCTCATGTCTGAGGGTGTGTTTGGGTCACACAAGCAGGAATAACCCAGACCCACAGCTAGAAGCAGTGGATCTCTTGCCCCATTTGTGCCAGTCTGAACACAAGTCAAATTTGTTCTTAATCAATTAGTCTGGAAAAGATGACACCTGCCATATCTTTGCATCAGTCATTGAGATTCTCCATGGCTCTCTGGATTGAGCTTTCAAAAAACACCAGGATTAGAGCTACTGGCTGCCTGCTGTTCACAGGGCTGTGTGGGCAGACACACACATAGAGGAATCTGCACTCCCCCTAACTGAACAATGCTTTAGTTCCACTTGAACACACACTTGTTGAGCATCTATTATTTTTTTAATTTGTATTTATTTTTGGCTGTGCTGGGTCTTTGTAGCTTCATGCAGGCACTCTCTAGCTGTGGCAAGAGGAGGCTACTCTCTAGTATGCCAGCTTCTCACTGCCATGACGTCCCTCACTGAGGAACATAGACTCCAGGCGCAGTTGTGGTGCACAGGCTTAGCTGCCCTGAGGTATGTGGGATCCTTTGCATTGGCAGGTGGGTTCTTAAACACTGGACCAGCAGGGAAATCCGGTCGAGCATCTATTATTATGTCACACTGTGTTCTAGGACTCTGATGAGCTGAAGAGACAACACCTCTGCTCTCATGGTATGTAGCCTGGCAAGGGAGACATATGGTACTAATAGTTACACAAATAAAACTGTACATAAAGTAATGAGGCTGCATATACATTGCAATAAATCAAATGAAAGCAAAGAGGAGAATACTATGAGAAAAAGTAACCAGGGACATTGTGGAGCCAAGGAAAGTTTCCTTAAAGAACTGACATCTCAGCCTAGACCTGACACTCAGGTAGAAGTTAGCCAGGCAAAAATAATTACGAGAAAGACAGTTCGGGCGGAGAAAATAGAATATACAAAAGAAACAATGTGTGGGGATGGACAGAAAGGCCATGTGGCCAGAGCTCAGAGAGCAAGAGAGAGAAGGGCTGACAGGAGAGTCTGGAGAGACAGATGGGCCCAGATGACTCCCTGGGCTGAGCAGAAGAAATATAGCTAAAGAGTTTAGAAAAAATAGTCCATCCTCAGCTATAGCAGTGAAGTCTTGTGGGGCCAGGTTTGGAGGACAGGAAAAGGTCATATGTCCATTAGAGACACTCCACTACAATTCAGGTTTATTCTTTTAAAGATGATGAAATACTGCTAGACTGTTCTATATCATGTATCTGGATTGCAGGCTCTATGCATGAAAGTGAAAGTTGCTCAGTCGTGTCCAACTCTTTGCCACCCCATGGACTATACAGTCTTTGGAATTCTCCAGAATATTGGAGTGGGTAGCCTTTCCCTTCTTCAGGGGATCTTTCCAACCCAGGGATCGAACCCAGGTCTCCCACATTGCAGGCGGATTCTTTACCAGCTGAGCCACCATATATCTTTATCATTCACTGCTGTGTCCTCTGCCCCAAATGCCTGGCACAGAGTATGTCTTTAATAAGAATTTATTGAATAAATGAAAGTTTTCTTCAAGTTAATGAAGCAAACTTCATATATTACTTAATATTTAAAAGAAGTTATCTGAAACGTAACCGGAAAATATAAAGTTCTCCCCCCAGCAAAGCTAAAGGTTACACTGGAAGGAATCTTTCCAAAATAGAGTCTGCAGGATGAAACACCTGCTGTTTGTATGGAAGGATTTGTCTCTTTGAAAGACAGTTATTTATGTAAATAATGGCTAGAAGGTTGGGCAGAATTTATGATAAGTAACCAGTTTTGTTAATACCTTTACAGGGAAGAAGTTTTTATATTGTGAACCACATAAGAGAATTAAGGAAGTACTTGAAGAAGAACTTTATATTAAAAGAGATGAATGCCACATTAAACATCCACCTGCAGGTAATCTCAGTGACAAATGAAGTATATTTACAAAATGGATAGAAAATTGCCTGTTTGATGGCAGTGATTATTTTATTTATTGCAAAACCATGAGTATTAAAAGAAAAACAGCCCCCTGGGAGGTTCTTGGCTAATTTTATAATTATTTTGCCTTTGCCCAAATAAACTGCTGTGTTTACATTGCTGTCCCACATTTTTGGTGGATTTATTTCTATTTAATAAGTAGAATTTTTTTCCAAGTGTCTGGAAAGCACAATAACATCCTCAATCTTTATCAATATAAGTAGTACCAATAACAGTGATTCTCAAAGTGTTGACTGCATCAGAATTATCTAGGAATTACCTGTTAAAAGCAGATAGCTAAGCCCCAACTATAGAGTAACTGGCTTAGAAAGTCTGGGGTGGGGCCCAAGAATTTGCATTTGTACCAAGTCCCAAGTTGATGATGCTGGTCCAGAGACCCCACGTTGCAAATCACTGACTCAGAAGAATCTAAGTCATTTAAATAGGTAAGTTCATCCCAGGATTTTATCTCACATACACATAGTATATGGGTTACATGGTCTGGGCATTGATAGCTCATACTGATGATTCATTTGAAAAAAGATATGCTCTAAAGAGGGTTTCCCTGGAGCTCAGAGATAAAAAATCTGCCTATCCATGCAGGAGATGCGGGTTCGATCCCTGGGTCAGGAAGATTCCCTGGAGGAGGGCATGGCAACCCACTACAATATTCTTAACCTGGAGAATCCCATGGGCAGAGGAGCCTGGCAGGTTAGAGTTGCACAGAGTTGGATATGACTGAAGCAACTGAGCACACACACATGCATGCTCTAAAGAATCCCTTATAGACATAATTTTGAAACTGCTGGAGCTCCTTATTTTTTATAGTTCCTTCTCAGTGATTACTAGGTGCCTATTTCATGTTTTTATTGAAACCCTCCTGGATAGCTTCCCTGGTGGCTCAGAGGTTAAAGCATCTGCCTGGAATGCGGGAGACCCAGGTTTGGTCCCTGGGTCAGGAAGATCCCCTGGAGAAGGAAACAGCAACCCACTCCAATACTCTTGCCTGGAAAATCCCATGGACGGAGGAGCCTGTGGGCTACAGTCCAGGGGATCTCAAAGAGTCAGACACAACTGAGCGACTTCACTTTCTTGGATACCAGCACTTGCTTGAAGATATAAAAGAAATGAGACATGACTCCTGTACATAGAGAACTTGACATTTTCCGAGAACTGTTTTGAACAACAGGTTGTGCTGTGCTAAGCTGCTTCAGTCATGTCTGACTGTTTGCAACCCTATGGACTGCAACCCACCAGGCTCCTCTGTCCATGGGATTCTCCAGGCAAGAATACTGGAGTGGGTAGTCATTTCCTCCTCCAGGGGAATCTTCCTGACCCTGGGATCAAACAGATCTTAGATCTCCTGCACTGGCAGGCGTGTTCTTTACCATTAGTGCCACCTGGGAAGCCCAGGCTAGTGGGACCCAAATTAGAGCAGAGGCTGCAGGCCCAGAGGTACAACTTTTCAGACAGACTCTGACATAGTTTCATACTTTATGGGGTTTTTCCTATTTCTTCACTCCCTGTTCTGTCCTGTTGATCTCTTTATTGATCTTAATACCAATGCCACATTGATACTACAGGTTTTAATAATGTCTTCTTTTTGTTTTAAGAATTGTTTTCCCCCCCACTTTCATTTTAAAACCAGCATAGAAATGATTTTTAAGGTCTTCTGTATCACCCATTCTTATGGAAAGAGAGGCCAAAGGAATGGCTAATTTTGTTCATACAATGTCTTGAAGGAAAGTATAAAGCCTTAGAGTTTGAACTCTATGGATGGATACAGAATGACCAACTAAATTGTTTCTCTGAAACCCAATCTACATATACTGTTTCCCTGGTGATTAAAAAAAAATATTTAAGTCTATGCAATTGTATTTGGGTCCCCTTCATTTCAGAGATTACATAAAAGCTAATTTATACATTATTTGGATGGTGTGTTGATTCTTAATGGATAAATTTATTTATGTCAGTCTGAATAATTAGGAAAAATCATTTGGTTTATAAAAATTCATTTTTCTAGGCAATCTTCTTCAATATTGAAAGTGAAAGTGGCTCAGTCATGTCCAACTCTTTGCAACCACATGGACTATACAGTCCATGGAATTCTCCAAGCCGGAATACTGGAGTGGGTAGCCTTTTCCTTCTCCAGGGGATCTTCCCAACCCAGGTATTGAACCCAGGTCTCCCACATTGTGGGCAGATTCTTTACCAGCTGAGGCACAAGGGAAGTTCAAGAATGCTGGAATGGGTAGGCTATCCCTTCTGCAGAGGATCTTCCCAACCCAGGAATCCAACTTAGGTCTCCTACCTTGCAGGTGGATTCTTTATGAACTGAGCTATCAGG
This sequence comes from Ovis canadensis, assembly GCF_042477335.2. Taxonomy (NCBI): domain Eukaryota; kingdom Metazoa; phylum Chordata; class Mammalia; order Artiodactyla; family Bovidae; genus Ovis; species Ovis canadensis. The sequence goes on along the minus strand of NC_091259.1, from coordinate 23,754,135 downwards.
GAAGACCTCTCACATATTTTTCATATAAAATGAAGACCGCATGGGGTGCTGCATTTTTTATAGCATCCACCAGAGGTCGCACAGAGTGCAATTTTAGCCTAGAAAAAAATCTTTCAAAGCTGAGACTTGCTTCTGTAGGTTAAATTTTAAAGGGCTCTAATGATGAAAAACTGAAGCCTACTAAATTTTTTCCTTTTCGTTTCTTCTCCTTTTCATGGCTGAAAGCCCCATGTGGACCAGAATAGGAAACTAGCACCTAGGGAGAGTTCCTCACTCTTCCAGCCTAGCCCCAAGAGCTAAGGCTGGCAGCGTGCACCAGCTACTGTAAACTGGAAGGTTTACAGTGACAAACTCTGTTAAATATCAGAAGAAAGACATGGCCTCGCTTGCTGGAGGACACACCTTGCCACACACCCAGAATTCTGCATAAAACTCTTAGGGACTTTTAGGGGCTTAAATGTAGTCTTCCCAGGTAGTGCAGTGAAGAATCTGCCTGTGAATGCAGGAGATGCAGGAGACAGGGGTCTGATCCCTGAGTTGAGAAGAACCCCTAGAGGAAGGCATGGCAACCCACTCCAGTGTTCTTGCTTGGGAAATCTCATGGAAAGAGGAGCCTGATGGGCTACAGTCCATGGGGCTGCGAGAGAGTCAGACACAACTGCAACTGAGCATGCACGCACATGACTTATAAACAGCCATCCCTAGATGTTAGAAGTAAGCACGCTTGACCCATTATTTCTGCTTCTTCACTTATTGGCTCTGTCACCCATCCCCATTAGGCCTTATGCTTCCACGCATGCAAGGAAATTGTTCTTTTCCAGATTGCAAATGACCTTTGTTGTTAAGGTCAAATGTAGTGATCTTCAAGGTCGAATCCAATCCACAAACTCAACTTCTCCACAGCATATGGCATAACCATTTACTCCTTCCCCTGGAAACACTTTCTCAGCTCAGCCTCCAGGTCACCATGCTCCAGTCTCCTGGTTTCAGTTGTACCACCCTTTCTCAGAGTCCTTGCTGACTCTGCTTCTTCTATGCTCTAAAATGAGTAAAACTCAGTCATAGACCTTTTTCTGTATCCATACTCCCTCCCTGCAGATCACGCTTGGCCCTCTTGTGCTGACAACTCCAAAATTTATATCTCTGGCCTCTGATTTACAAATTCCCAGAAGCCTACTTGGCTTGGATATCTAAAGGCTTCTCAAACTTAGCGTGACCAGAACAGAACAGAATAAAAATCTTTAAAAATTTTTTACTATGGACCATTTTAAGTCTTTATTAAATCTTTTATAATATTGTTTTTGTTCTATGTTTTGGGTTTTTGGCCACAAGGCATGCAGGATCTTTGTTCCCTGGTGGTAGTGTTTTAGTAGCTAAGTTGTGTCTGACTTTTGCGACCCCGTGGACTATAGCCTGCCAGGCTCCTCTGTCCATGGGATTCTCCAGGCAAGAATACTGGAGTGGGTTGCCATTTCCTTCTCCAGGGGATCTTCCCAACCTAGGAATTGAACCTAGTCTCCTGTATTGCAGGCAGATTCTTTACCGATTTAGCTACAAGGGAAGCCCAAGTTCTCTGACCAAGGATCTAACTTGCACCCTCTGCATTGGAAGGTGAAATCTTAACTACTGGACCACCAGGGACGTCCCTAAATCCCAGTTTTTAAAATCCCACTCTTCAGTGGGTCTTCCTTATCTCAAGAAATGGTACCACCATTCACTCAGTTGATTAGGCCTAGAAGGCAAATCCTCTCTCCATGGTCAGTCCATCAGTGAATCCTGTGAAATCTATATTTGAAAGATATTTGTAATCTCCCCACCTTGCCCAGCTTGCCCATGGAGAAGGCAATGGCACCCCACTCCAGTACTCTTGCCTGGAAAATCCCATGGAGGGGGATGCCTGGTAGGCTGCAGTCCACGGGGTCGCTAAGAGTCAGACACAACTGAGCGACTTCACTTTCACTCTTCACTTTCATGCACTGGAGAAGGAAATGGCAATCCACTCCAGTGTTCTTGCCTGGAGAATCCCAGGGACGGGGGAGCCTGGTGGGCTGCTGTCTATGGGGTTGCACGGAGTCGGACATGACTGAAGCAACTTAGCAGCAACAGCAGCACCTTGCCCAAAACATCTACTTCTGCCTCATTAACTATGCTAAAGCCTTTGACTGTGTGGATCACAACAAACTGTGGAAAATTCTTTAAGAGATGGGAATACCAGACCACCCTACCTGCCTCCTGAAAAACCTGTATGCCAGGCAAGAAACAACAGGTAGAATTGGACATGGAACAACGGACTGGTTCCAAATTGGGAAAGGAGTATACCAAGGCTGCATATTGTCACCTTGCTTATTTAACTCACATGCAGAGTACATCATGCAAAATGCTGGGCTGGATGAAGCACAAGCTGGAATCCAGACTGCCGGGAGAAACAGGGAGAAATATCAATAACCTCAGGTATGCAGATGACACCACCCTTATGGCAGAAAGTGAAGAGGAACTAAAGAGCCTCTTGATGAAAATAAGAGGAGAGTGAAAAAGTTGGCTTAAAACTCAACATTCAAAAAATGAAGATCATGGCATCTGGTCCCATCACTTCATGGCAAATAGATGGGGAAACAGTGAGAGACTTTATTTTGGGGGGCTCCAAATCACTGCAGATGGTGACTGTACCCATGAAACTAAACGACACTTACTCCTTGGAAGAAAAGCTATGACCAAACTAGACAGCATATTGCCAACAAAGGTCAGTCTAGTCAAAGGTGTGGTTTTTCCAGTAGTCATGTATGGATGTGAGAGCTGAACCATAAAGAAGGCTGAGCACTGCAGAACTGATGCTTTTGAACTGTGGTGCTGGAGAAGACTCTTGAGAGTCCCTTGGACTGCAAGGAAATCAAAGCAGTCAGTCCTAAAGGAAATCAGTCCTGCATATTCATTGGAAGGACCGATGCTGAAACTGAAGCTCCAATACTTTGGCCACCTGACAGGAAGGGCTGACTCATTAGAAAAGACCCTGATGCTGGGAAAGATTGAAGGCAGGAGGAGAAGGGGATGACAGAGGATGAGATGGTTGTATCACATCACTGACTCAATGGACATGAGTTTGAACAAGCTCCAGGAGATGGTGATGGACAGGGAAGCCTGGTGTGCTGCAGTCCATGGGGTCACAAAGAGCCAGACATGACTAAGCAACTGAACAACAGCAACCACTTTGCCCACAATCACGTTCCCCAAACCCCAGTCATATCTTGCAGGCTCAGCAATAGCCCCCAATGACAATTTCTGCTCCTTCCCCCTGCAGTCTGTTCTCTTCTCAGAAACCAGAGGCATCTCTGACAAACATAAATCTTTGCCCATCACCGCCATGCTTAAAGCTCTCCAATGCCTTCTTATTTTTCCTTAGGCTAAATTTCAACTTTGTCGTGTGGCCTGCTCACCTCTGTGAACTCCTCTCCCATACTTTCTGACTCCACTTTAGCCACACAGTTTTTCTTAAAATTCCCTTGAAAGTCTTCTCCATCACCACAGTTCAAAAGCATCATTTCTTCAGCACTCAGCCTTATTTATGGTCCAACTCTCACATCTATACATGACTACTAGAAAAACTAAAGCTTTGACTATACAGACCTTTGTCAGCAAAGTGATGTCTCTGTTTTCTAATATGCTGTCTAGGTTTGTTGTAGCTTTTCTTCCATGGAGCAAGTGGTAGAGATAAGAAATAAAGTATTTCTATGGTATCCATGCCTCCAATAAACATAGAGAAAGAAAAAACTGGGAGAGCCAATTATTTCTTACCTCTAGCCTCCTCTACTTACTTATATTATTTGCCTGGCCCTTTCTCTCTCTCTCTTTTTTTTTATGTGCATATACACATATGAGTATATATTTTTATTTGAATTTAAGCAATATATACTGTTCCTTATATCCCAAGCCTATCTAAATTCTGGGACTCGTTAACTTACTGACCTCACTGGGCCTCACTTCTAGCATTGTTTTATTGTTTGGAGGCATGTCTCTTGCTCTTGTTACATGTGGTTGTTGCTAAACAAGCCTACTTGGTTTTGTTGTTAAGCAAGTGTGCTCCCTTGAGTTATCACTAACTTACAGGAGTCTCCTATACCTTTTACTTTACGTATGGTCCCCCAGTGGGATTAGCTATTTAATCTCCTACTTTGTCCCTTTACTCTTTCCCTATCACTATTCTTTCCATTTTGTAGCTCTAGAAGCTGAGACTAGGGGGAAGTACAGTAACTGTTGTCACTCGGTGGAATAACTGATACATGAATGTAGACTCATCTGAAGCTGATATCTTTGCTCTTTGTCATTGGGTTATACTTTATAAGATTATATTTTCTTAGAGGGGAAAAAAGATTTGAAACTGCATTGGTAGCAAATAGTATTCTTTTCAGTTAACACAATGTTGCCATGATCTTATCCAGGTTCAGGTTCAAACCTGAGATAGAACAGGTTTCAGAGGCTTTACACGTTCTGTCAGATAAGCCATTGGGGCTGGATCTACAGAATCTCATCATCCTGAAAAAAAGAAATGCAATTTTCTGATCAGCAGTGCAGGAGACCATCTGTAATACAGAAGTGTGTGTGTGCTCAGTGCTTAGTTGTGTCTGACTCTTTGTGACCCCATGGACTGTAGCCCACCAGGCCCCTCTGTCCATGCGATTCTCCAGGCAAGAATACCTTCTCCAAGGGATCTTCCCAACCCAGGGATCAAACTCAAATCTGTTACATCTCCTACACTGGCTGCTAAGTTAAGTCGCTTCAGTAGTGTCCGACTCTGTGTGACCTCATAGACGGCAGCCCACCAGGCTCCCCTGTCCCTGGGATTCTCCAGGCAAGAACACTGGAATGGGTTGCCATTTCCTTCTCCAGTGCATGAAAGTGAAAAGTGAAAGGGAAGTCACTCGGTCGTGTCCGACTCTTGGCGACCCCATGGACTGCAGCTTACCAGGCTCCTCTGTCCATGGGATTTTCCAGGCAAGAGTACTGGAGTGGGGTGCCATCACCTTCTCCGTCCTACTTTGGCAGGCAGATTCTTTAGCATTACCACCGCCTGGGAAGCCCTGTAATACAGGAGATGTGGGTCAATCCCTGGGTCAAGAAGATGCCCTGGAGAAGGAAATGGCAGCCTACTCCAGTGTTCTTGCCTGGGAAATCTAATAGATAGGGGAACCTGGCAGGCTACAGTCCATGGGGGTCTCAGTATTTGGACGTGACTTAGCAACTAAACCGCTGACCACCACCACTTATCCCTTCTGGATAAGTAACAATTTAGCTAACATGATAATTCATGTATTTTTAGTGGTTCCCTGAAATTTTTCCCCTCCTTCCAATTTTTTTAAAAGAAAAGGTAGGTTTATGAGGTATGCATCATGGGACTGTTGCGTTCATTTTGCCATTTATTTTAAAACAATATCTACATTTCAAAAAATTCTGTAAGAGGACCACACAGAAGTAAATTAATGTACTAATTTAATGTTTTTAAATTGCTAGGATTTTTTGTATTTTTCTGGCTAAAACTAGCAGAGTTTATGGATAAGGTCGTGAAAAATTTGATGAATGACGTTTACAAGTTTTCTCTTACACAACATTCTATTTACTGATTAATTTTGGGAGTGTGCTACCAGACACATAAATTTGTGTCTATATGTGCCTGAATGCATGCAAACTTAACTTTGAGTCTGGTTTATTATGTTTAGTATAAATTTAAGAAATGTAAAATATTACCCAGCAATTGTGAATATTTTTGCTATTCGTTAACACATTCAACAAAAATGTTTTTTTTACCTGCAATATACAAGGAACTTACTAGACACCAAAAGCATGTTAAAATAATTACCAAAAAAAAAAAAAAAAGATAGTTACAGAGCTCAGAAGTCACCAAACATAAGTTTAAATGACTTGAAATTTTCTTCCTCTGACCATGTTTACACAAAACAAGCATAGACAATATGTTTCTAAGCTGTTTTTTCAAGGTCTAATGTTCATCATTCACAGTCTGGAGACAGCTGAAGGAAACAAAAATATTTTTAAAGGGCAGCTTTCTCTGTCGGACCAGGTCAGATCCCATCGGCCAAAATTTTCAGCATAAAGACTTTGTTCTGTAACTTTAAAATTCAGGGAAAAAACACACCTAAAAAGATTTCTGAGTAGAATAGGGTTGGAGGCAAGAAAAGAGGAGAAAGAAAAAAAATCTCTATAATATTCCTACCTTCCAGAAAGGACTTAATTCTTTTCTCCTGGCTTCTCTCCGTGCCTGCTTCTCTTTTCAGGTTAAGCTGCTGGCATTGATGTCTCTCTGGCCAGCTCCACCCCTCCCCCTCCTTGTCTTCCTTTCTCCACCTGAAAAGCATTTGCCCAGAGCTGAGATGCTGAAGCTCCCCTTAAAGATGCTGCTGTTTCAAAGGGTATTCATACTTCTTGCTGGTCCTCTTTTCCTCCAGGAGAATGTATCACTTTCTGTAACATTTTCATCCAAAAATATCCTATCCGCTCAAAATCATGCTATTTATCCCAGCAGCCTCTGTCCCCAAGTACAATAAATGCTTATGCCTAACGATTCACGGGGTCGCAAAGAGTCACGACTGAGCGACTGAACTGAACTGAACTGAGCAGTATTTTGCTTTGAGAGTTTTCTTTTTTCCCCCAGGTGTTTCTGGGCATATGCATCTGTGCTTCAGGTACTTTCTCTGTTAGGGCTTTCCCGTTGGCTCAGCAGTAAAGCATCCTCCTGCCGATGCAGGAGATTCGGGTTTGATCCCTGGGTCGGGAATATCCCCTGGAGAAGAAAATGGCAACCCACGCCAGTATTCTTGCCTGGGAAATCCCAAGGACAGAGGACCCTGGTGGGCTACAGTCCACGGGGTCGCAAAAAGTCAGACGTGGCTTAGGGAGTAAATAACAACAGCAACAAATTTTTTTCTATCAGGCTGTGCTTGCATCTGAAATAGCAAATGAAATTAGATTGGTACAATCTTTCTATCTAATTTGAGATGGGTTTTCTACAGAGTTTTGCCCCCAGATCTTTTTATATATATATATTTATTTATTTAGCTGTACTGAGCTGCATATGAGCTCTTAGTTGTGGCATGTGGGATCTAGTTCCCTGACCAAGGATAGAACTCAGCCAACTGCACTGGGAGCATGGAGTCTTAGCCACGGGACCACCAGGGAAGTCTCTGCCTCTGGATTTTTAACTGTTTTCTATTTACCAGACCTTCCCACAATATGGAATAAATCTAAACCTATTTCCCTGGTCTCACATAAGGTGTCACAGAGAGTATTGAATAAATGTTTGTGGACTCCTTCATCTGAGAGTGTATTACCCTTTTCTATGTCTAGACAGGGCAGAAGAGGAAACTGGCTTGATCAGTTAAGAGAAGATTTGGGTTAGATATTGGAAACAGCTTGAATTTTGTAAGGTCTTGGCAGAAGGAGGTTGTGGAGGCTTCCTTGAAGGTCTTTAGAAAGGGGGGGGGGGACTAATCTTGACAGATAGCTTCAGCCACTCCATTAGGAGCAGAGAAGGAGTCAGTTCAGTGACTGTACCTCTGGAAACAGTCTCAGTCCATGCTTGGACAGGAAAATCATTGTCTCTGTAAAAAAAAAAAAAAAAAAAAAAAAAGCTACTGTTTATTGGGTACAAAGCACTTATGTCTGTTTCACCCAAATGCAATAACTTCAAGGTATATATTACTGTCATCCCCATGAGACGACTGACACATACTGAGTTAAATGACTTGCCCAAAGTCATAAAACTGGTAGGTGGTAGAGAAGGGACTGAAACCAGATTGGCTAGGATCCCAAAAGCTGTGCCCCCAGTCGTTACATGCTATAGACTCCTTTCAGGAGGGGTCATGTCAGTGTGTTTGCCATGGGCAACCTTACATCTATGGAGAATATTGGATATTAACATTTGTAGCTTTAGAAATGGGAAAACCAACTTATGGCACTTACCTGAATTCACTTCTTTAACTTGGGTCACAGTTTTCTACACAGTAAATTCTCACTAAATACTTGTTAACTGACTCCCCAAACCAAAACATGTGATTTTAAGATACAGAGAAAAGCCCAGTGCAAATCATTACTAAGCCAACACTTACTGACAGTATCAGGATTCAGGACTATAATTTGCCTTGTGCAACAAGTAGACATTCAGTTCAGTTCAGTCCCTCAGTCATGTCCAACTCTTTGCGACCCCATGACCTGCAGCACGCCAGACCTCCCTGTCCATCACCAACTCCCGGAGTCCAGTCAAACCCATGTCCATTGTGTCGGTGACGCCATCCAGCCATCTCATCCTCTGTCGTCCCCTTCTCCTGCCTTCAATCTTTCCCAGCATCACAGTCTTTTCAAATGAGTCAGCTCTTCACATCAGGTGGCCAAAGTATTGGAGTTTCAGCTTCAAAATCAGTCCTTCCAATGAACACCCAGGACTGAACTCCTTTAGAATGGACTGGTTAGATCTCCTTGCAGTCCAAGGGACTCTCAAGAGTCTTCTCCAACACCACAGTTCAAAAGCATCAATTCTTCAGCACTCAGCTTTCTTCACAGTCCAACTCTCACATCCATCCATGACCACTGGAAAAACCATAGCCTTGACTAGACAGACCTTTGTTGGCAAAGCAATGTCTCTGCTTTTCAATATGCTATCTAGATTGGTCATAACTTTCCTTCCAAGGAGCAAGTGTCTTTTAATTTCATGGCTGCAATCACCATCTGCAGTGATTTTGGAGCCTCCCAAAATAAAGTCTGACACTGTTTCCACTGTTTCCCCATCTATTTCCCATGAAGTGATGGGACCGGATGCCATGATCTTCGTTTTCTGAATGTTGAGCTTTAAGCCAACTTTTTCACTCTCCTCTTTCACTTTCATCAAGAAGCTCTTTAGTTCTTCACTTTCTGCCATAAGGGTGACGTCATCTGCATATCTGAGGTTATTGATATTTCTCCCAGCAATCTTGATTCCAGCTTGTGTTTCCTCCAGCCCAGCGTTTCTCAGGATGTACTCTGCATATAAGTTAAATAAGCTGGGTGACAATATACAGCCTTGATGGACTCCTTTTCCTATTTGGAACCAGTCTATTTTTCCATGTCCAGTTCTAACTGTTGATTCCTGACCTGCATACAGGTTTCTCAGGAGGCAGGTCAGGTGGTCTGGTATTCCCATCTCTTTCAGAATTTTCCACAGTTTATTGTGATCCACACAGTCAAAGGCTTTGGCATAGTCAATAAAGCAGAAATAGATGTTTTTCTGGAACTCTCTTGCTTTTTCGATAATCCAGTGGGTGTTGGCAATTTGATCTCTGGCTCCTCTGCCTTTTCTAAATCCAGCTTGAACATCTGGAAGTTCACAGTTCACATATTGCTGAAGCCTGGTTTGAAGAATTTTGAGGATTACTTTACTAGCGTGTGAGATGAGTGCAACTGTGAGGTAGTTTGAGCCTTCTTTGGTATTACCTTTCTTTGGGATTGGAATGAAAACTGACCTTTTCCAGTCCTGTGGCCACTGCTAAGTACTCCAAATTTGCTGACATGTTGAATGCAGCACTTTCACAGCATCATCTATTAGGATTTGAAATAGCTCAGCTGGAATTCCATCACCTCCACTAGCTTTGCTCATAGTGATGCTTCCTAAGGCCCACCTGACTTCACATTCCAGGATGTCAGGCTCTAGGTGAGGGTGGGTGATCACACCTTGATGATTATCTGGGTCATGAAGATCTTTTTTGTACAGTTCTTCTGTGTATTTTTGCCACCTCCTCTTAGCAGACATTACATTACAAATATTTTGCAGTGATGTTTTCCAGTTAGTTTACTGTTTCTTTCAAGCGAAAGATTAACCAGCACCTAGTTTAAAAGATTGTAGGATCTATTGGAGGAGTTAATCTGGTAACTTTGGGTTATGTTATCTTTGGAAATATTTTGTGCTTCTAGAAGTTAAATCAGAATCAGATAAGACTGACTGATGAAGTCCACATATTACCTTTTATGTATTCCTAATTTCTCTGTGTTTTGCTGTTGGTTTCTTTTTTGACTTTTCATCTCTTTCTTTAGGGGAAGTTAAATTAGTAGCACTGTAGATGTTTAACTGCATAGGAAATAATTGAACAAATGAACTGGAATTACACATTAAACAAATGCTAAAGTCTTTGGGTAGTGTAATTAAGTCAAATAAGTCTCCACCCAAATCTGAGAAAAATAATTGCCAGGTAAATAGTTTAAAAACACTTTGTGCTAAAAACAGTAGAAACTAACAATCATTATCTTGCTTTTGAAAATATTGACAGTGGCCCTGGAAGGGATTTGGAGCATTAAAAGGAACCTCCCTGTGGGAGGCTTGAAGCCAGGACTGCCAAGCAGGAACAGCTTACTGCCACAAGCCAAGTACTATTCAAGGCATGGAGGCCTGAGAAGTAAGATCCTGATACCCTTGATATCCCCCTGCTCCCTGGTGGCTCAGACGGTAAAGAATCTGTCTGCAGTGAGGGAGATCTGGGTTCAATCCCAGGGTCAGAAAGATCCCCTGGAGAAGGGCATGGCAACCCACTCCAGTATTCTTGCCTGGAGAATCTCATGGACAGAGAAGCCTGCTGGGCTGCAGTCCATGGGATCACAAAGAGCTGAATACACTGAGCGACTAACACTTTCTTTCATACTTGATTTCCAAGCCCAGTGTGGAGGGTGCTATTGCTATGCTGTCCTAAGTCACTTCCGTTGTGTCCGACTGTTTGCAGCCCCATGGATTGTAGTCCACCCGGCTCCTCTATCCAAAGGGTTCTTTCTCCAGGCAAGAATACTGGAGTGGGTTATTATTACCTCCTCCAGGGGATCTTCCCAACCCAGGGATCAAACCTGCATCTTACGACTCCTGCATTGGGAGGCAGGTTCTTTACCACTAGTGCTGAGCAGTTTATAAACCAGTGATGTGATTTATGTATAGTTCTCAGTCAAAATCCAATCTTCTTTTGACTTGCTTCTCTCAGGTTACTTGTACTTTAGCAGTTCAATTCATTGCCTTATTGTGGAACTTGAACAGTTAAGTTCAGGTAACCAATTTACCCCATGGATACAATAGAAGTTCACACTCCTGAGTTACACCCCTGACTCTCTATCCGTGGCACACTTTGCAGCCCACAAACTCAGTGGGTAGGAATCTTGCACTGTCTTCTTCTTGTAGATAGATGATCTGTGTTTACTAGTGGCAATGAGGAAAGAGAGATGAGGAAATTCAGGAAGAATAAGGTAACTGCTTTGCTTGGTTCCATGAGTTTTACCCTGTTTTAGGTAGGAGGCCAACAGGCTGGCCCCAGTACACTGTTCCTCACAGACAGTATGTTTGGGGAAAAAAGTATTGCTCATTCCTCACTTTCCTGCCAGCGTCTGCCAGCAATATTTGTGGCAGGATGTGGAGAAGGCAGGGATTCTCACATGGGGGTATAAGCAGTGTCCAGATAGTGGAGGGACATGCAGTCAGGTCCTGAAAACAGCTCTACGTTGAGAGGGAACCTTGGGCCGAGAAGGGAGAAGTGGGTAAGTGCCAAGCTTGGGTACTCTTTCCCTAAATGTAAGTCATACTGGCAAGTGCTATGGAGCGCTTTGTATTCTAGACCCTTTTTATGTAATTATCTATTAAATCTTCACAACAATCACATGAAGCAGGTACAGTTCTTTTCACAGATGAGGAAATTGAGGCCTAGGAAGCTTTAAATAATTTACCCAAGTTAGTCAGCTAGTGAGAAGAAGTGACTAGACACCAGCAGCTCTGTGAGCCAGCAGTGCATAGGAGCTGGGCTGTCTGCTGAGCCTGGAGGCAGGTGAGGGCTCAGCCCAAGTGCCACAAAAGAAGGGGCTCCCAGGGAGGCAGCCTCTGGAATATGGATTCAGTAGGAGGAAAATACGGAGAAGCCACTGTTGCAACCCACTCCAGTACTCTTGCCTGGAAAATCCCATGGGCAGAGGGGCCTGGTAGGCTGCAGTCCACGGGGTCGCGAAGAGTCGGACGCGACTGAGCGACTTCCCTTTCACTTTTCACTTTCATGCATTGGAGAAGGAAATGGCAACCCACTCCAGTGTTCTTGCCTGGAGAATCCCAGGGACAGCGGAGCCTAGTGGGCTGCCATCTATGGGGTCGCACAGAGTCAAACACGACTGCAGTGACTTAGCAGCAGCAGCAGCAGGAAGAAAATACAGCCACTAAAGACTGATGCACAAGGTGAAAAGATAAACAAAAACTTGTTACCTAAGGGATTCACGTAGCAAAAAGGAACCAGTAATGGAGACCTGGGTTTGCTAATAATAACATAGTCATAAACACCATTTACAGTGTGCCAGGGATGGCAGTGGGTGTTTTATAGTTATGTAATCTGCAGAGTCACACAAGATGAGGGTTTTAGTCTCCATATTCCAGGTGAGAAAATTGAGGCTTGGAGACTTTTTGCATTACCCAACTTCTTGTCTAGGGAGTAGTGAGGCCAGAACTATAAGCCCATGTCTGTCTAACTTCCAACACTATGCTTCAGCCTCTGTGAAACCACAGCAGAGAAATTCACACATTGGACAACAAGGGCTGAATAGTAGTGGTTAAACAGGCTCAAATGCCAGGGCCATAGGAATGCAGGGTTAGGAACCTGGGAGGCAATTGAATGCAAAATCCACAAAGATGTGAGTGTCCTAAAGTAATGGTTGTTCAACCCAAGTCTGGGACACTTGCCCAGTGGGGACTGTTTATTTCAACTTTCCACCCAGTTAGTCAGGTCCCAACTCTAGAGGGTAAATCCAACATTCCAATAAAACTCACAAAGCAATTTATTTTAAAGGTGATTTTCTAAGGTCATACTATAAGACTGGTTTGAAGAACAAGTTACCTTCAGCTTAAGACATAGAAGTGCAACAGATTCCCTGACTTATCAATTAAAGGCATATAATAAAAAACATATGTTTGATTTTGACTATAATTACAATACTTTCACCCATACAGTTTAGGAGAAACTTGTTCACGGCTCCCACTCATTGATACTCATCCACATTACCTTCCTAGCAGCCCTCAGCCCTCTATCTCCAGCCCACCGGCAAGCTCTTACAGCTATCATGTTACAGTAGCTGTTATTGTTGAATGTTTTGGCTTCAACTCTGTAAGTTACCAGCTGCATTTTGCCATCTAAAATGCTTCTATCTGCTATACAAATCATAGCTGATGAACCCATAAGAATCAGTTGATAATTGATAGCTAAGAATCACTGTCTGCAGTGTAGTGATCCCTGGAGTTGTGACTCCTCCAACATTTAACACACGCTATTTAAAATTAGAATCCGTTTTAGTTCTAGAATCAACTGTAGTTCTAAATTCTAAAACACTTTGGTTAGACAAAAATACTCAACCCAGCAAGTTCAGATTTGATGGAGAAATCAAAAGCTTTCCAGACAAGCAAAAGTTAAGAGAATTCAGCACCACCAAACCAGCTTTACAACAAATGCTAAAGGAACTTCTCTAGGCAGCAAACACAAGAGAAGAAAAAGGCCTAAAAAAAAAAACAAAACAAAAGTAATTAATAGTAATAGGATCATACATATCAAAAATTACCTTAAACGTAAATGAATTAGATGCACCAACCAAAAGTCATAGACTGGCTGAGTGGATGAAAATGTGTGCATGTATACACTTCCGCCTACGACATCAGTCTACTTACCTCCCCAAATGGTACATAATTATGTTAAATTGTTAGGTTAATCATGTTTCTATTATGCAATTGAAATTATCTTTTTTTTTTGGTCTGGCTATTGATTGTGAAAACTGATAAACATCTTTTACTACTGTGATTATGTAACTTATTCATTTTAATACCATTGTATCATGATTGGTCAACAGAAAATAATAGAATTCTATATCACTAAAACTACCATTTAATTAAAAAAAAAACTGTAATCACTTTTTAAAATCCAAAAGCACATTAGAATTATCTTGGAATTTTTTGAAAAATACAAATGGAGGAGGTGAGCCCAGGGTCGTCCTACTCCACCAACTTGACCCGGAATTTGTGCAAGGCACTACCCTAAGCCCTTGGCCCAACCCGGCTCCGTTGCTAAGTGAGTAGTTCCCTGCCCCAGTGCTCAGTTTCTGTATCTCCAATTCCCAGATGTAGGGACATGCCCCTAAAAGATCTCAAGAGAGTAGCAGAAAGGAGTGCCTTTACTCTGTCAGAAACTCTCTCAGATGCCAAACCCAGAAAAGCCAGTTCCAGAGTGATCCTGCTGCCCCTCACTGCCAGCCACCTTCAGATCTGACATAATATATATAGCTTAGGAAACTTATGAATTTTTGCTTAGCTAAAAAATTTTGACATTTTGGTTCCACTTCTTTGATTAAGTATGAATTGAATGCTAGATTTCTAATTTATGTTCACTCAAAACTTTGATATAGTTCCATTTATTCTGGCATCTAGTATTACTGCAAAAAGTCTAGACAGCTTATTATCTTAATAATGTTTTTTTTTAAAAAAAACTTTGAAGCTTGAAACTTTTAATCCAATTCTGAGGATACAAAGAAATACTAAGCTGTAAAAATAAAAGAAAAACAGGAAATTAACATGTGATACAGTATTATTAACTAAAGTACAGCTTTGTTCAAATTTCACAAAATTTTATGTTAGTTTCCATTATTTGTTTTCATACCTATTCAAGATTCCACATTGTATTTAGTTGCATTGAGCAACTTCAGCTGCATACAACAAACTCTGGTCAATTATTTTCATTTTTATTCTCTTACAATTATTTTCTAATTTTTCTTGTTATGGCTTCTTCATACACCCATCATTTAAAAGTGGACATTTAATTTCCAAATATATGGGATTTAAAAAATATCTTTGATATCAATTTCTCATTTAAGTGTTTTCTTCTCTGCAATCTGTGTTTTTTCAGTCTTTTAACTTTACTGAGGCTTTCAACGACTAAGTCAAATGTCTCTCTTGGAAAATGTCACATTGCACTTGAAAATATGTGGGCTATTTTCAAATATCTCTTGATATTGATTTCTAACATAATGCCTCAGTGATAAGAGAACAGACTCTGTATGATTTCAATACCTTTAGACCATGAAATTTTTGCACCTTGTTTTATGTCCCTGGATATGTTCTAGTGTCTTATAGTTTATAGTCCATGGGAACTTGAATAGAATTTGTATCCTGCTGTTGTGTGAAAATTGTATAAATCTTAGTTATGTTGAATTGGTTCATAGTGCTTTTTGGGTTACTTTTCTGTCTATCCACTCTATTAATTTTTGAGAGCTTGATATTGAAACTCCAGCTAAAAATCTTTATTTTTTTAAGTTGAAGTTTTTGGTTGGAGTTTCAATATCAAACTCTCAAAAATTAATAGAATGAATAGACAGAAAAGTAGAAGGATATAGTAGACCTGAAAAGCACTGATACATACATGTTGATGTAGGCAGAAATCAACACAATATTGTAAAGCAATTATTCTCCAATAAAAAATAAAATAATAAAATAATTGTAATATATAGTGGGACTATATGTAACTTTGTTCTGTATTTTCCAAATCTCCTGTGAATGTGTTATCATACTTTTATAATTAAAAAAAATTTTAAAAACCACTTTAGTTAGAGACTGTGAAGTATCTCCTCTTTCATTATACTAATAAGATTGAGTTATTTACTTTTAACATTTCCTTCATATTCTGTAGCATGTAACTGAACAACAAAACAATAATAAAAAAGCTATCTAGCCCAGCTCTTCTCAGGCTTTAATGTGCCTGTCAATCACATGGGTATGTTATTAAAAAGAAGTTTCTGATATAGTCAGTCTAGGGTAGGGTTTGAGATTTTGAGTTTCTAACCAGCACCCAGATGATGGTGCTGGTTCCAGTCCAGACACTATGCTCTGAGTAAGGGGGATCTAGAAGACTGAGGTTTCTCCTGTTACTTGAAGCTCTTGGGTGATTTACATGCTTTTACATGCTGCTCTGCCCAGTGAAACACTGTTGAAAACATTAAATAAATTTTAGATTAAAATGGGGTTGGGACTAAACATTTCCCTCAAAAGATAAACTTGCTTATTTGTCCACTTATTTCTTTACTCTAGGATAAGACGAACAACTTTTCCCTTGAGAAGAAACTTCTTTCTCCTGATGTCTGAAAAACAGAAGAAACTGAAGCTTGTTTCACATTTTAGATGTGTACAAGAAGATTATATTAACCTGTAATTCCTATTATCGGTATTAGTTCCTATCTGTAAATTAATCCAAAGCAATGAAAGATTATTGGTAAAGTTTGCTAAGCACCTGAAAACAATGAAGGTAAATATTATATTTATTTTTAGTTGTCACAGTTGGAATACATTGGATGTCTAATTCAGCTTATTTTATTAAACATGCCAAATATGATAAGAAACAAAGGCGTTTTATTGAGTCCTCAAGGTAAACATTATAAATGTTAACCTTTCACTGTAGTATAATTGTGGTCATCCATTAAAAAGAATATCCAGGTGTAGGTAAAAGTTAGTAAATGAATGGCAAAGATGAAAAGCCTCTGACTCAGAGACAACCATTTTAATGCTAGCCTTGGTAGAGCTCACCACTTCTCTAAAATTTGTCCACTAAAAAGTAAGGACATGGGAAATTTATGAAGTGATCTTGAAAACAGGAGTAGGGGTGAGAGGTTTTACAGATGCTCAATATAATACTACTGGGCTAAGAAAGAGGTTAAAAAGGAGAGAAAAAAAAAAAAAACCCTAACCTTCCTTTCCCCCACAATTGTCAAAAGTAATATATATACCATATAGGAAAAACTGGAAAATAAAAGAAAAAAACCCATCTGTATTTCATTTCTAGAAATAACCACTGATAACATGCTGATACAGTTTGATTCTTTTTTCCTATGCACGTTTTATTTCATATGTTTGAAATCAATTGTATGGTATATATATTATCCCTTTTTAACATATCATTCCTATTCATTAAAATATAACTGAATAATTATATTAAAAATCTGTATATGTTTGGGGGTTTTTTTGCATTTATTACTCTACTTTTTGGATATTTGGGTTTTTCAGAAAGCATCTCCTCCTGCATCTCCTGCATTGCAGGTGGGTTCTTTATTGCTGGGCCACCAGGGAAGCCCAATTTACTTACAGCCTTCCCCTCAAATTTAAAAAAGTTCTTTATCCTAGTCTTGTGATTACACAGCTTTCATTCACCTTCCTCTCTCAAGCTCATCTTAAAACTTTCTCCAGTTTATAGTTCTCAAGTTCATTTCTCAGATTTAATGAAATAAATCAACTCAGGTCAACAAAGATTTGTTGACTGGGTATGTCCCTTCCCTACTTAAAAATATTTACGCTGTGAAACAGTCAACAACCTCTTGAGTCAAAATCCAAACTTTTCCAGATTTAATATAAAAATTTCCACTTAGTAAATTAAGAGATTCTACATGTAAGCCAGTTCTAGCTACCACCATGTTTATGGAACTCTCTCATCGCTGGATACTTAAAAAACAGTGTTGTGAGCCAGTGGCTAAAATTAGAGAGATTACATCTTCAAAGAAATATAACACCAAAAGCTACCTGGAGTTGGGGTAAAGCATTTACTATTATGACAAATCTAAAATCTTAACCTTATCAAAATTCTTACCATCAACCTTTCTGCAACCTTTCAACATGTGTGTGTGTGTGTATATATATATATATATATATATATACTACTTTTACTAATGTGCTCCAAGGCATAAAACATAGATTGCTATGGTTAGTATTCAGAAAATGAATGATGGATGTGACTTTATTCCTACTTATCATTACTGGCATCATTGCTTTGTCAGTTACCTTTTATTCATTATTTACTAAGCTCCAGGCATTGGGGCAGGTTTTATTTTCTTGAATAAAGGAAAGGAAAGTGAAGGTGCTCAGTCCTGTCCACCTCTTTGCGACCCCATGGACTATAGCCTACCAGGTTCTTCCATCCATGGGATTTTCCAGGCAAGGGTACTGGAGTGGATTGCCATTTCCTTCTTTTCTTCAATAGCAAGATTTTATTTAACAATAAATACATTGCTAATCTCATGTTACAAATCACATATACATATGACAAGACAGCCGAGACTGAGTATTTAAGTAATTTGCCCCAAATTCCAAAACTTGCCCTAATTCACAAGATGACATAAATGCCAGATGATTAGACTATCCTCTGTAAATATTGGCTGAATAGATTTGAATTTTCATGACAAAATAGGGAGCATCCTTTTATTTCTGATTAATAAACATGTTGTGTAAGGAAAGATTAAAAAAGAACTTTGAAAACTGTTTTCCTACTGTAATAGAAAAAATGGTTATTAGGTACTCAAGTACAGATACAACAGTACAGACAATAATACTCAGAGAAGATTTCTGGGCTCATATACAATCTTTCCATGTGGCCGCAGGCAAAAGGGACCTGGAATGACGTTGTCCCAAAGGGAGCTGGCTGGTAGTTCCATCTAGGCAGCAGCAGGGCTGCTCTTAATGCCAGAAGTCTGAATCTTGTTTCACTATAAGAATGATAGCTCGGTTTCTATTGGTACTACCTGTAGAGCAGATACAAGCCTTGCTGTTAGCTCACAGACCCCGAGTGGGACTCTGTAGGTGACTGACTTCTATTTGCAAATGCTGCTCAGTCATGTCCAACTCTTTGGAATCCCATGGACTGTAGCCGGTCAGACTCCTCTGTCCATGGGATTCTGCAGGCAAGAATACTGGAGTGGGTTGCCATTTCCTCCTCCAGGGGATCTTCCCCACCCAGAGATCAAACCCGCGTTTCCTAAGTCCCCTGCATTGGCAGGCAGATTCTTTACCACTGAGCCACCTATTTTTAGAAATATGTCCTCTTTGACTAGAAACGATGTCCTCTTTGCACTTGGGCTTTCAGGGTGACTTTAGAAATATCCTTCCCCATGTCTGCTCTACTCCTGCCCCCAAACAAGCTCCCCCCAGTTCATCCTCAGCTTTGTGGTCCAGACCGGGGGCTCCCCAGCAGCCTCTCCCTTCCCTTCCGGACCAACCACTAGCACACACGGCAGCCTTCCCCCTCGGGACTGATGTCACAGCACTATTTCCTTGCTAGGACTCCTCTCTCTTTTCCACTTTGGGGCCTTGGTCATTTTGGGATCAAGTTCTGTTCTTCACTGCCCCACTGCGCAAATCGGTTTCATGTACAGGGTTTTTCATGCCAGGATTATTTATAGTAACAAATAATGTAGATTTGTTAAAATTACTATATAATAGGATGCCTCTCGTTATTTTTCTTTTTTAAATTTAAAAAGCACTTTTAAATGAAACCTCCTTGAAAGCCAGGGTTATAAGGACATTCTTTCAAATGATAAAAATCTATAGCAATCTTAAACCAATGGCTCTTTTTATTCTTGATGAAACACGACAGAAGCATTCTCTTTGAGGAGAGGACAAAAGAAAACTGCTTCTTTCCTAAAGATGCTTGGATCTTGCCCACTTTCCTCCTTCATTTTATCTGCTCCTGGGTCTGGAATTCCTGTGCTTCCTGGGTTCAAGCCAGGGACAGTTGCCATGGGGTGCTGGGTGACTTGAGTCATAGGGCTTCACCCCCCTTCCTAATTTGGCCAAAGAGTTTGTCTCTCTCTGTTTCTCTCATTTCTCCCCTGTTATACTCCCTCTCTTTTTCCTTTCTTCTTTCTCACCTTTCTTTCCTTTCTTTGTTTTTGTCTTTCTGACTATGTCTGCCTTCCTTTCTTTCTTTCCCATGTAGCCTTTATTTCTTTATGCTCTGGCCAATTTCAAAAAGAGATTTATCACTTCAGTTTCCTGTACAATGAGATTTTTAGTCTCCCTACTCTAGGCGTGCATGAATCATTAAAAGCTATGTCTTTTTTCTCCTGATCCTGATCTTCACTTCACTATATTCTTTCATTTAAATTCTAATTTAAAGTTTATCAAGTTTGATCCTGGTAGCCAATATTGAAAGGAAATCCTGATAAGTAAAATAATATTGTTCATAACATTTTTAAAAACTCCCTGGTTTGAATATACGTTGGATTGTGTCTCCACAAAAATTTTATGTTGAAAACTTAACTCCTAGTACCTCAATAAAGTTGATTTTTTTTAAATGCCTATATTAAAAAAGAAACCAGGGCTCCTTGGAAAAATGTCTGATTCTAGACCTGAGGCAGGAAATCTCCAGGGTGAATTTAGAACATCTTGTTGTACCAGAAAATAGGGAAGTTTCCAAAATTAATAGATCACATCCAAAGCACTTAGGAGTCACCATAAAGCAGTCTTCTGTCCAAAGATGGGGAAATTTGAGCACAAAATAAATGACACACACTGAATATATAAAGAGCCATGAGTTCATATGGATATTTTTTTAAATGAGAGAGAATGAAGGCAAACGGCAACAACAGAAAAAAAACCCAGCTTCACTAAATACCAATCAAGATTGCAAAGGCATTAATTCTTATTTACAAAGGTAGTAACTGAAAAGAAAGAATCATCTATGATCTTACCTTTTCTGAGCAATTTGGTAATTTAGGTACCTAAGAGCCCTAGTAGATTAAGGGATATCCTCTTTACAGAATTTCAGTTAATAAATGTGGAAAGAATGAGAGATTAAGAAACCACCATTTTATAATCCACAAAGTGTTGACTGACTCTGCTCATCAGTGGATGAAACCATTAGACAAGCATTGATGAGAGATTCCTCATTGGGAGGGAAGGCTGGGCACCACCAGAATCTATAATTTATCTTCACTAGACACAAGTGCGACAATGGGACAACGAGTGTCACTTGGTGTCAAGTTACCCGTGGCTTGATTAGATTCATGAAATTCCTTTTGACTGAGTAGACTTGTAGGTGGCACAGTCATGAAGGAGTGAAATGATATGATAAATGAGATTTACTTGAAAACATTAAAAGAAATAAAGGGAAAGTGGTTAAATGGAGCCTATGTGGGTAATCAATAATTGCTGACTCTTGATGAAGGGAACTAAGGGGCTCATCACCCTTTTCTTCCTAAGTTTGTATGTGTTTATAATTTTTCATAATAAGTTGTTTTACAGTAGACATAAGGAAGCATTTGTTTATGGAAATACTAGACTGAGAAAGTTTCTTCCTTGGTCATCTGTTTAAAATAAAAGGGAAAACAAGAGTCAGACACCTCTTCAGAACTGTTCAGCTCACACAGGTGTTCATTTCTCTGAGAACTACCATCCCCACTCCCTTCCCCAGCCCACCCACTGACCACCACACCTCTGGACCCTATGCCAGAACATAGCTAATTTCACTAGGTGAACACCACACCCAGGATAGTCCGGTCAGATTCTTGTTGCCAAAGACTTAAAATTGAAAGTCAAAGTTGCTTGTCAGACACTGCTGTTGGAGAATCATGGCGCTACGGAGGATTATGTTCTGCCCAGCGAATGGGAGAAACACAGAAAGAGCTGATGGGGTGGCAGGGTGGAGGGAAAGAAGCAGATGTAGAATTCTGACAGCGTTCTCTGCCCCACAGTCCTCCTTTTGACTTTGAAACCCCTCTCACAAGAGAGTAACTTTTGTTCAAGTGAGCCCACTGTCACAGATTAGCTTTGGGTGCAGGACACCAAGGCCTTAGCTACCCATGAGTGTCAGGTGAGAGTCTGGGAGCCAGTGGACTTGCAGGGCATCACTGGACACTGTCCCTCAGTGGAGGGGCCTTTGGCCTCACAGATGGCTTAAATCTTTGATCATTTAAGGAAATTTCTGCTGAGTGACTCTATAACTTAATTACACTAGCTTTCTTACCATCACTAATAAAACTCTTCAACTCTTAAAAAAATAAAAAAGGGGGGTCACTATGAGACCTACTTCTTACATAATAGTAAATTTTGTCCCCACCCTTTTCTTTTTTGTCAAAAGCTGCCTCTAGCAGGTCACTGTAATTGCAACCAGAAGAATCCTTAGTAGGACTGTTAGGGGAAGCACACTGATTGAAACCGCCCACCCTGGCCAGGCACCACAGTAACCATTTGCATGAGTTGTTTTATGACAGGACATCCTGATAAGGAATATGGAACTAATAAGCCACCGCCAACAGGAAGAGTTCGGGAAAGGTTGAAAGGAGACACCACGTGTCCATCCATTTCCCAGAATCCCTTTCTCTAGCGTCCATCTTTGCTGAGTGATGTGTGCAGCACCAGAAAAGACTCTGAATTAGAATGATTGGCCAAAGACCACCCAGAAACTAATCCCATCACCATAAAACCCGAGACTGCAAGCCACGCAGCAGAGCAGTTCTCCTGGGTTCCCTTACCCTACTGCTCTCCACCTGGGTGCCCTTTCCCAATAAAATCTCCTGCTTTGTCAGCACGTGTCTCCTCGGACAATTCATTTCCGAGTGTTAGACAAGAGCCCAGTTTCAGGCCCTGGAAGGGGTCCCCCTTCCTGCAACAGTACAACTGCTTTTAGTTTTATCTGTCTTCATTATAGCGCTTCCTTGAAGCACACCTATGGGCTAAATAGCTTCCTTCCAGTTTCTATTTCCACATCTCTATAACTAAAGGTGAGAGAGCAGAAACTTTGGGTGGAGAGACCCATGTCTACAACCCCGCCCCTCACAAATCCTAGCTTCCCTTTAACCTGAAAATTTATTTGACAGCATGAAAAAAATCTTGCTTAACTAATTATAACTGTATATGAAAGAGTTGCAGAAATAGGTGTCTAAAAGAACTTTCCACTCTGATGGTGACACTTGATTAATGCAAAATTACAAAGGACAAAGTGACAAGGCGATCAAGGAAATGTTGCTTCAAGAGGCAAATGGGTAGGGTTACCAAAGGCCTAACACATCACAGCTTTTTTTTTCTTTTACAGTTCGGTTACAGCTCAAGAGTTTTATCCAGCAAACAAAGAATCGGCAAACAAAGAATCGTACAACCTCCAGGTGTGAGGATAGGCGGACTCCAATGGAGAGGCCTCAATGGGTTTTGGCACCCTCTTTTTATAAGTTTTTGTCTCCTCCCCAGTGAGCCTGCCCTATGCAAATTAGGGCTAGCCAGGGAAGGGGCATGTTTTTTCACCTCACATAATAGCTTCTGAAGTCTACTTTTAGATTCTTCAAGTCTGAAATTTCTCTCAAGCCACAGTTCACAGTATGGGTTGAATGTGACAGTTAGCATGTCCCACAGGGGTAGAAATGTTCATTTGTTTGTTTGTTCAGATATATTTCACATGCCTGGCACACGCTTGACATCCAATAAGTGTTACTGCATGAAGTTATAGCTTTTGCAAATTTTTAAACCCAAACAAGTTCTGACCCTAATGTAGCCCTGCAAATATGGAGTTGGCCAAAAAGTTTGTTTGGTTTTAAACCAACCCAATATCAATACAGAATGATTCTCAGTGCTATATGGCTTGGAAAACACTTTAGGAATAGCTCTACAAGCTGATAATGTCAAAATATATCAAAAATAAAGGAAAATCACAGCATTTTATCTTTTAAAGGAACACAGGTAATCCTGAGGTCATCATACCAAAATCTGACAACAATCCCTAAAGTTCTTTCTCAAACTGTGGATGGGGAAATGGGTCCTTGAGAGCCTGGAGGGAACCCAAGAGGCAAAGCATCTTTGCAGTGATGAAGAGCAGGCTCTGTGAATGGTGGTCAGACAGCATCTCCAGTCTTCAATCACATCGAATTTCTCTTCTCTGACTTTAAGAGGGGCAATGGCACCCCACTCCAGTACTCTTGCCTGGAAAATCCCATGGACAGAGGAGCCTAGTGGGCTGCAGTCCATGGGGTCACTGAGAGTTGGACACGACTCAGTGACTTCACTTTCAGTTTTCACTTTCATGCATTGGAGAAGGAAATGGCAACCTACTCCAGTGTTCTTGCCTGGAGAATCCCAGGGACAGGGGAGCCTGGTGGGCTGCCATCTATGGGGTAGCACAGAGTCGGACACGACTGAGCGACTTAGCAGCAGCAGCACTCCTTCAACTGTCTTAGATGCTCCTGGAAATTGTCTTTGAACAGTGACTCATGCAAAGAAGTTTCTTTTTTTTTGCAGAGTTGTATGGTGCGGCAAGGCCAGAAATATTTCCGGCGATGCAATCAGACAGTTGGGGCAGTGTTTAGTCACCCGTAGAATCTCTTTCTCCCGAGATCAAATGTTTGTTGTATCCGGTTAAACATTGCTATGGCTTCCTAGGTGGTGCAGTTGTAAAGAATCCACCTGCCAATGCAGGAGACTCAAGAGACGCAGGTTTGGTCCCTGGGTCTGGAAGATGCCCTGGAGTAGGAAATGGCAACCCGCTCCTGTATTCTTGCCTAGAAAATTCCACTGAAAAAGGAGCCTGGCAGTCTCTAGTCCATGGGATCGCAAAGAGTTAGACACGACTGAGCATCCAGAAACATTCTAAGGGTAAATTCAGACCCAAAGGTTCTTTCTGGAGTGATTGAAAATAATATAACCAGCATTTTTATGGTGATTTCACAGCAGCAAATAGTGCAAGATTTCTGGACTGTGGTTTATTTGACTACAGAAAGCTGGTCATAAAAAATGTTCCCTTGGTATCTCTAATTTTCTCGATGAGATCTCTAGTCTTTCCCATTCTACTGTTTTCCTCTATTTCTTTGCATTGATTGCTGAGGAAGGCTTTCTTATCTCTCCTTGCTATTCTTTGGAACTCTGCATTCAAATGGGTATACCTTTCCTTTTCCCCTTTGCTTTTTGCATCCCTTCTTTTCACAGCTATTTGTAAGACCTCCTCAGACAGCCATTTTCCTTTCTTGCATTTCTTTTTCTTGGTGATGGTCTTGATTCCTGTCTCCTGTACAATGTCACGAACCTCCATCCATAGTTCATCAGGCACTCTGTCTATCAGATCTAGTCCCTTAAATCTATTTCTCACTTCCACTATATAGTCATAAGGGATTTGATTTAGGTCATACCTGACAGAAATGGTAAGGACCTAACAGAAGCAGAAGATATTAAGAAGAGGTGGCAACAATACATAGAAGAACTGTACAAAAAAGATCTTCACGACCCAGATAATAATTATGGTGTGATCACTCATCTAGAGCCAGACATCCTGGAATGTGAAGTCAAATGGGCCTTAGGAAGCATCACTACAAACAAAGCTAGTGGAGGTGATGGAATTCCAGCTGAGCTATTTCAAATCCTGAAAGATGATGCTGTGAAAGTGCTGCACTCAATATGCCAGCAAATTTGAAAAACTCAGCAGTGGCCACAGGACTGGAAAAGGTCAGTTTTCATTCCAATCCCAAAGAAAGGTAATACCAAAGAATGTTCAAACTACTGCACAATTGCACTCATCTCACATGCTAGTAAAGTAATGCTCAAAATTCTCCAAGCTAGGCTTCAGCAATAAGTGAACCATAAACTTCCAGATGTTCAAGCTAGTTTTAGAAAAGGCAGAGGAACCAGAGATCAAATGGCCAACATCCGCTGGATCACTGAAAAAGCAAAAACATTCCAGAAAAACATCTATTTCTGCTTTATTGACTATGCCAAAGCCTTTGACTGTGTGGATCACAATAAACTGGAAAATTCTGAGAGAGATGGGAATACCAGACCACCTGACCTGCTTCTTGAGAAATCTGTATGCAGGTCAGGAAGCAACAGTTAGAACTGGACATGGAACAACAGACTGGTTCCAAACTGGGAAAGGAGTACGTCACGGCTGTATATTGTTACCCTGGTTATTTAACTTATATGCAGAGTACATTACGAGAAACACTGGGCAAGAGAAAGCACAAGCTGGAATCAAGATTGCCAGGAGAAATATCAATAACCTCAGATATGCAGATGATACCACTCTTATGGCAGAAAGTGAAGAGGAGCTAAAAAGCCTCTTGATGAAAGTGAAAGAGGAGAGTGAAAAAGTTGGCTTAAAGCTCAACATTCAGAAAACAAAGATCATGGCATCTGGTCCCTTCACTTCATGGCAAATAGATGGCGAAACAGTGGAAACAATGGCTGACTTTATTTCTGGGGGCTCCAAAATCACTACAGATGGTGATTGCAGCCATGAAATTAAAAGACACTTGCTCCTTGGAAGGACAGTTATGACCAACCTAAACAGCATATTGAAAAGCAGAGACATTACTTTGCCAACAAACGTCCATCTAGTCAAGGCTATGGTTTTTCCAGTGGTCATGTATGGATGCGAGAGTTGGACTGTGAAGAAAGCTGAGCACCAAAGAATCGATGTTTCTGAACTGTGGTATTGCAGAAGACTCTTGAGAGTCCCTTGGACTGCAAGGAGATCCAACCAGTTCATCCTAAAGGAGATCAGTCCTGGGTGTTCTTTGGAAGGACTGATGTTGAAGCTGAAACTTCAATACTTTGGCCACCTGATGCGAAGAGCTGACTCATTTGAAAAGACCATGATGATGGGAAAGATTGAGGGCAGGAGGAGAAGGGGACGACAGAGGGTGAGATGGTTGCATGGCATCATCGGCTCGATGGGCATGGGTTTGGGTGGACTCCAGAGTTGGTGATGGACAGGGAGGCCTGTCATGCTGCGGTTCATGGGGTCACAAAGAGTCCGACACGACTGAGTGACTGAACTGAACTGAAACTGAAGCTGGTCATGGAACTATAAAATGTGGCTGCCCCACTTCTTTGGCAATAATTTTCCCTTGCCATGCATGAGCAACATTCTCATATGCTTTCAAAATCATTTATATGTCACTAGTTTTGTTGACTTTAATCCAGCAAGTATTTCTTGATATTTCAAGTACCTCAGACTCCTTTTAGAAGAAGAATCACAGGATCAAGCGTGATGGAATCTGATCTGACTACTTTTGTGTTCTCAGTGGTTGCTTGAGGGAAATTTGCTGGTCGAGGTGGACTTCCCTGACTTCTATGGAAAATGCATCTCCTCTCCATTTTCTGTAGTGAGGTGTGCCCTGGGTCTGCGTGAGAACTGGGGTCAGGACAGGGGAAAGGTGAGGGGATTCACCATCCCTTCCTCCAACTGTAAAGAGTTGGGCTCCCTTCCTGAGTTTGGGTCTTGTCTTGAGTTAGGGTCTGATTGCCTTGAGTATGGAGCCGGTACCATAGTAAACCCAGATCAGACCTATTTGTGATCCTGAAACTGTACAGGATTTGTGCTAACTCATGTGACCAAGGACCCAAATAGACTTCAGGTGAGGTATGGAGATAGTGCTGGTGAACATGAAGAGGACTTGGGGAAGCCAGTATGATACTCCATGTTTTTATCCTACCCTTGTGCTATAGTATTTATCTTAGTCATTATTTTTCAGTCCAATGTCTTTCACATACTCTTCATGAATGAATAAAGTGAACTGTTTCATAAGTGCTTCATGAAATGTAAAATTACAAGTAGGCATTTCCCTGGTGGTCCAGTGATTAAGATTCTGCACTTCCACCTCAGTGGGTGTGGGTTCAATCCCTGGTCAGGGAACTAAGATCCCACATACTGAGTGATGCGGCCAAAAAAACAAAAAAAAAATAAAAGTGGTGTTCAGTCATTCACTCATCTATTTGCTTATTTAACAAATATTTATTATACACTTTGCATGTGCCAAGCACTGCACTGTGTGATATTAACATGTTCATTGCAATGCCAACATAATTTTCTATTTTTTTGGGAGGTAAGAAGTGGGTTTATTTAGAGAGAAACACATTCCACAGACAGATTGTGGGTCACCTCAGAAGGCCAAAATAATTTTCTTTTGTGTAAGTCTTATATTCCATAACTTGTACACGTGACTGCAAGTACACTCTAAGAAAGAGTAGTTTAACAAGGAGAATGTAGATGTAAGCCCTACGAACATTTTGAATATGATATAAATATTTCTGACTGTAAACCAGAATTTGACAATGTACCTTTTCCTGAACATCCAAAATTCTTGCATTATCTGTTCAGTCAAGTAAGAATACAGAAAGGACTTGAGTGCATAAGAGTTAAAATCCTAAAGTAAGTGTTTTACTCATATTGACTATTCATCACAATCTCTTGGGGCAGTAAAATTTTGCACTGAGATAAAGACGAACAACCTTAAAAGTTGGGGCTAGTTTTATTTTTCTATCAAGGACTTAATAGGGCAATGAACAATAACTTGTGGATTGTTATGGAACTTACACAATCCTTAACAGTTATTAACTAAGTAACTCCATAATCGTCAGCCCAATTATGCACAGGAAAAAAATCATATCTGACAAAAGAAATAATCACCTTTCTGCATACGAGTTAGCTTTTCCAGTTATACCTGCTGACTGGTTGCTCCCCATTTCCTAGTACGTATGTCATCCTGGGAGGAACTTTGCCCTTTTCTGTCTTCAGTGGAAAAAAAAATTGAAGTATACTCAGCAGGTCAATGTTCAGTTACAGAAATCTCAGATCTAATAAAAAATAGCAACCCATGTGAGGACAGTCTGGCTCTCATGGACCCAGGCTGACTGTGAGCTTGGTGCTCATAGGCAGACCCAGGGCAGTCACAACACATTCTGAGGCATCTCTGGAAAATAGCAGCTGTCTCTGGGAAGGAGCAGTGTGTGTGTGTGCTCAGTCACTTAGTTATGTCTGACTCTTTGTGACTGTAGCCTGCCAGGCTCCTCTGTTCATCGAATTTTCCAGGCAAGAATACCGGAGTGTGTTGCCATTTCCTACTCCATGGGATCTTCTCCACCCAGGGATGGAACTCATGTTTCTTACATCTCCTGCTTTGGCAGGCAGGTTCTTTACCACTGCACCACTTGGGAAGTCCTGAGGAGCAGTAGGACAGGCTTAAAATGAACTCTTTCCATGGAGAAGAACAAAGCATGAGTTGAATTTTCAGGAGCCTCAGTTGGCCTGGTTCTTGCCCCCAGAGACCTCCAGTCCCTCTATCAAATTTTTAACTGAATACACAATCCTCGGTCCCATTCTTGAAGAAGTGAGCCTTGAATTTTGGAGCTCTCCTCTAGTTTGTACAAACCTTTAGTCAAAATTCTTTATTGATACCTGACATTGTTATCATGCTTATGACTGAAATCCAGTTCTTCTTGTGTAATATTTTCTGGAAACTAGGAGGTCTTTAAATACATACAAAAGAAACATTTGCTTATTGTTACAAAGTTAAAAAGAATCGTAGAATGTTTAAAGTTCTAAAGTGATTTAGAATTTATTTAGAATTGCATAAGGCTGGTAGACACGTGATTTTGGTCTCTGTCACTGTCCCTTCTCTCTTCTTAAGGTTAAGAGCACTTCACTTTTTCCTTTGGGGAATTACCTTTCCCCCATTGTTAGTCCACAGTCTTTATATGAGATTGATTCTACCCCCTAGACCCAGAAGAGGGTCTGAAGGGAGTCCGCATGCCCTGACCACAGTGATTCTTCAAGCATAAGTGCCTAGTCCAGGTCGTGCCAGTGAGACCCAGCCTAATTTGATGGAGTTTCTGATGACTGTTCTCAGGGTCCTGATTAATATATGTATAGCATTTACCACTGAAAGCCTAAGGAACTACTTAGAGTCACAACAAGTCATTCAAATAGCCAGTTTCTCCTGATACTTGCCCACTTTCTAGTTGGAGATCAGTGATATTAACAGAGCATTTTAATAATACAATAAGAGCATTCATTCATTCAACAAGTATTCATTGAGATGATGAATACAACTAGATGCCTGGTTCTGTGCTAGGGATAGAGTCTGACAGAAATAGCCATGATCACTGCCCAATCATGTTGTGAAAGATATATATATAGGCACACACAGGAGGGGCATGTGACCTACCCCAGATATATGCATATGGATGTCCAGGAGGGCTTCCTGGAGAAAGAGACTGGCCTGCTACATATCTTTGAATTGATTCTCCTTTAAGTTTAATTTAATCTCATTCTCACAGCTACTATCTTAGTTCAGGGTCTCTTGTTTCACATCTGAATTATAGCAAGAGCTTTCTAACTAGACTAGATACTTCTACTTTTATCCTGGTCCCTAATACCCAACTTCCCTGGTGGCTCAGATGGAAAAGAATCCGCCTGCAATGTGGGAGACCTGGGTTCAATCCTTGGGTTGGGAAGATCCCCTGGAGAAGGGCATGGCAACCCACTCCAGTGTTCTTGTCTGGAGAATCCCCATGAACAGAGGAGGCTGGGGGGCTACAGTCCAAACAGTCAGACACAACTGAGAAACTAAGCACAAAACCCAGTTCATTCTTCACTGATGACAGAACGATTTGTTTCTTAGCAACATTTTATTGACATACTATACATACATAAAATTACATATGTAAGCATATGGTCTGGTGAAGTTCCTCAACCAAATACACCCATTAACCAGTGCCCACATCAATAAACATGGCCAGCATGCCAGAAGCCCATCTCATGTGTATACTCATCTCCTTTCACAAGTGAGCTTTTAAAAATACTAATCTTGATGGACATGTACACACATCTATATTTAAAATGGATAACTAACAAGGTCCTATTGTATAGCATATGGAACACTGCTCAGCGTTATGTGGCAGCCTGGATGAGAAGGGAGTTTTGGGGAGATTGGATACATGCATATATGTATGGTTAAGTCCCTTGTTGTTCACCTGAAACTATCACAACATTGTTAATTGGTTATGTTGTTGTCTTTCAGTTGCTAAATCATGTCCAACTGCGCGACCCCATGTACTGTAGTCTAACAGGCTTCTCTGTCCACAGGGATTTTCCAGGCAAGAATACTGGAGTGGGTTGCCATTTCCTTCTCCAGGGGTCAAACACTTGCTCCTTGGAAGAAAAGCAATGACAAACCTAGACAGAGTATTTTTAAAACCTAGACATCATTTTGCCTACAAAGATTCGTCTAGTCAAAGCTATGGTTTTTCCAGTAGTCATGTCTGGATGTGAGCTGCTGCTGCTGCTGCTAAGTCACTTCAGTCGTGTCTGACTCTGTGTGATCCCATAGACGGCAGCCCACCAGGCTCCCCCGTCCCTGGGATTCTCCAGGCAATAACACTAGAGTGGGTTGCCATTTCCTTCTCCAATGCATGAGAGTCAAAAGTCAAAGTGAAATTGCTCAGAGTCCGACCCTCTGCGACCCCATGGATTGCAGCTTTCCAGGCTCCTCCGTCCATGGGATTTTCCAGGCAGGAGTACTGGAGTGGGGTGCCATTGCCTTCTCCCTGGATGTGAGAGTTAGACCATAAAGAAGACTGAGCTCTGAAGAACTGATGCTTTCGAACTGTGATGCTCGAGAGACTCTTGAGAATCCCTTGGACAGCAAGCTCAAACCAGTCAGTCTAAAGGAAATCAACACTGAATTTTCACTGAAAGGACTGATGCTGAAGCTAAAGCTTCAATACTTTGGCCACTTAATGCAAAGAGCCGACTCGTTGGAAAAGACCCTGATACTGTGAAAGATTGAGGGCAGGAGGAAAAGGGGGCAACAGAGGATGAGATGGTTGGATGGCATCACCAACCCAACGGACATGAGTTTGAGCAAACTCAGGGAGATAGCAAAGGACAGGGAAGCCTGGCGTGCTGCCATTCCATGGGGTTGCAAAGAGTCAGACATGACTAAGCGACTGAACAACAACAAGGGAAAATTGAATAAATAAGCAAGCAGATTAACATTTACCAAATGCCACACACAATGTTAGGCTTTATCTATGATGTCTCATTTTACTGAAGTTGGGGAGAGAGGATGGGCATAAAGGTATAGATTTCTGAATCATATAAAAAGAAAACCCAACATGCCCTTTCCTTCCTTTGAAAGGAAGCTATTCATTCATTTACAGCTTTTTCTTTCTAATTAAAAATAAACTGAAGAATCACTGAGATATCTTATTTCAAAGCCTATTTGTTTAACTATTAATAGCTTGAAAAGTGATTCTATGGGAAGAAAAACATTCTAAAAAGTTTTGGTGTAGGAGAAAGTATCACTAGGTTGATGGGTATAGCCAGAGCACCTAACACTGTTCATTCAGCTTCCAAACTGTCAGTGCAGGCAGGCAGGAAGTGCCACCTGAAACCATTTTTATGGAAGTTTTTACAATCTGTACTTGGTTTTCAATGAAAAAGTTCTTCACAATAAATCCATACGGCATAACATCAAAAACACCTGTCAGGTTGGCCACTTCCCAGCAAGTCTATTTCTTCCCTAACATCTTGTAACTTACCTGGCAGTGGGCTGGGACATCACTCATGCACCGCTGGGCTCTAAAAATTCTCTCAAAACTGCCTGCTCTTCTCAAGTCAGCAGCCCACCCATGCCTTATTTAGAAATTTGCTGAAGAAAAATTTAGTTACATAAATGAAGGTCAAAATCCAGAAATTCAAAATCAAGCCATAGAGAAAAAACTCCTTAAGTCACTGTGGAGGTAGATGCCTCGGTTGCTTCGCTGATCAACCAGAAGGTACCACTGTGATACTTATCCTTTATATCCTAAACTTGGATGCTATGATATTTATCTTAGTCATCCTTTTATAGTCTATGCTTTGAATTATCTTCCTATTCCTAAATGCAGATAAGCCGTTTCTTGAGTGCTTAGAAGAGAAAAAAATGATGGCATTCATTCATCCATCTCATTGAATAGGCAGGAATTTCCCTGAGGACAATGGCCTCAAGGGCCACATTTTTACGTTTCATTTATGAGTTCTCCTAACCCTGGTACAAAGAAAGCTTTGAGCCAGCAGGCAGAAGCGTTCATTCAGTGGCGGAGGGAAGAAACGGAGCAATTCCATTGTTTAGAAACAATTCTCTCTCCACTGCTGGAGCGATAGGCAAAGCTAAGGTCTTTTTGACAGAAGGCTTTCTTGGAAAACTTGGTTTCACAAAATGCACCACCTCTGTGGGCCGCGCCGAGGAGGCCGAGTGCAGGACCTGCGGGGTCGGCGGCAGGTCACAAGGTCAAGGCTGCCCCTCCGTCCGCTCCGCACCTCGGCCTCGCGGGCTCCCTCCCTCCCGCAGGCGTCACCGGCCCTGGACAGCACAAGAGGAAGGAAGCGGCTCCCCGGTCCCACCCCCAGGCTGCCTTTCTCCGGTGCCCGCCTCCTCTCGCGCCGCCAGCGCGGCTTCAGGAGGGTCCAGCCGCCTGCCCGCGCCAGGGGGTGAACCCGGCTCTCACCCTGGAAGGCAAGCGTCTGGGCCGCCGCGACTGAGGGCGGGGGCGTAGCTGGGAGGGAATCTTCCGGGCCGAGGCTTGGGGTGTGCGGAGAGGCATCCGGAGCCGCGGGTGGGGCGCGTCCGGGAAATCCAGGAACCCTGGAGGGGCGCAGGAGCGGACGGAGGTGCCGCAGGAGGCGCCCGGGGCCGGGCCGGGCCGGTCGGGCCGGGGACGCGGTGGAGGGGAGGGACCCAGCGGCGCCAGGTTGGGCCGTCGGGTCCGCCCCCCTCGCCCTGGAACCTCGCCGGGAGGGGAGCGGCGGGGAGGAGAGCGGGACCCGCTGGTCCTCGGATCCCGGGACCGCCCTCTCGCGCTCCAGGGCGGGAGGCGAGCGCCTAAGAAGGCTGGAGCCGCCGCGGCAGCATGAGAGCGGGCGCCGGCGCTCCACGCTCGCGGCCGCGCGGCGGGCGGCGGCGGCGGCTCTGCCCGCGCTCGCCATGCGCGCGCGCTGGGGCCGGCGGGGCTCCCGGCGCGGAGGTCTGGGGCTGTCCGGCACCCACTTGGCGCTGCTGGCCGCCAGCCTGCTGTCCACCACCCTGGCCATCTACGTTTGCTGGAAGCAGCTGCCGCCTCTGCCCTGGGGCTCCCCCAGCCCGCCGCGGCCGGTGAACGTGCTGCTGTGGTGGGAGCCCTTCAGGGGCCGACACAACCCCAGCAGGCCGCCCCCCGACTGCCAGCGGCGCTTCAACATCAGCGGCTGCGTCCTGCACACAGATCGCGCGGCCTACGGGGAGGCCCAGGCGGTGCTCTTCCACCACCGAGACTTGGTGAAGGGACCCCCGGACTGGCCCCCGCCTTGGGGCGTCCAGATGCCCCCGGCGGAGGAGCAGAAAGGGCTGGTGATGGACGACGTGGGGCAAGAGGATGAGGCCGAAACCCTGGGCGCCTTGGGCCCCCGGCCCCCGGGCCAGCGCTGGGTGTGGATGAACTTCGAGTCGCCCTCCCACTCCCCAGGGTTGCAGGGCCTGGCAGGTAACATCTTCAACTGGACGCTCTCCTACAGGGCCGACTCGGACATCTTCGTGCCTTATGGCTACCTCTACCCCAGGACCCATCCCAGCGAGCAGCCGCCGGGGCTGGTACCCCCGTTGGCCCGGAAGCAGGGGCTGGTGGCCTGGGTGGTGAGCAACTGGGACGAGCGCCAGGCGCGTGTGCGCTACTACCGCCAGCTGAGTCAGTACGTGACCGTGGACGTGTTCGGCAAGGGCGGGCCCGGGCAGCCGCTGCCCGACGCGGAGCTAGTGCACACGGTGGCCCGCTACAAGTTCTACCTGGCCTTCGAGAACTCGCAGCACCTGGATTATATCACCGAGAAGCTGTGGCGCAACGCCTTCCTGGCCGGGGCCGTGCCGGTCGTGCTGGGCCCCAACCGTACCAATTACGAGCGCTTCGTGCCCTCCAATGCCTTCATCCACGTGGACGATTTCCCTTCTGCCTCCTCCTTGGCCGCCTACCTGCAGTTCCTGGACCGCAACCCAGCTGTCTATCGCGGCTACTTCAGGTGGCGCCGGAGCCATGCTGTGCATGTCACCTCCTTCTGGGACGAGCCCTGGTGCCTGGCCTGCCAGGCTGTGCAGAAGGCTGGGGACCAACGCAAGAGCGTCCCCAACTTGGCTGGCTGGTTTCAACAGTGAGGTCACTGTCCCCCCGGGTATGACCCTGGAGGCCATATCTGGATGCTCTGCGGCGCCTCTCCTTGACGGCCGAGTCGTGGGACTGCATTTCCTAAATACCCGTTTTTAATCTATGGGAACAAGTTGATTTATCAATTAATATCATTCAACACAAAGACTGGGTGGGAAGGATCCTGGGTGCTCTTGGTTTTTGCATAACTTGCGGTTGTCGGAGGGCATCCAAGCTCAGGGATGAAGAAGGGGACGTTTCCTCCTCCTTGTAAGTTGAGGAAACAGCTTACCTACAAGAAACAATGGTCCAAGGCTCTGAATTTCCTCATCTGCCACAGGCTATATTTGTGACCTGTGCCGAGTCCAGATTTCACTAACTCCTCCACTCACATATCCCTGGGCCAAATGCTGCAAAACTCTGGTTTTAGAAAGAGCCTTGTTGCAGGATAGCGAAGGAACTGTGGCCACCAGTGTGTCTTACTCCTTGTACCTGGATTCCTCAAAGCCTCATCGCCTAAGAAAGGTGAGGAGGGCAGTCCAAGACTCCATTGACTTCAGTAACAACTACTGTTGTTTGTTCCCCTGCTTTATGAATGGAAATAAGATGCTGGATTGTCCTTGGAGAAGAGGGAGAGTGAATATTTGGTGTACCTCGCTTTATACAAATGTATTCCTGAAAGGCCGCTTTTTAATCAAATCCACTGTTATAAGAGAGCGCAGTGTTTAATGGAACCCTGTGGAGAATCCCTTTACAATGTGAATAATCATCTCCTGATTTCTTCTGTATCCATTTTTCTGTTACCTGGATTTTTAAAACAGCATAATTATAGATGTGAAAATAAAGCAGAAGCAACCTTCTTCTCGCTTCATCCCAGAAATCCAGCCTGTTTACATAGAAAAGGAAGCCATACTATCATTTTCCACGGAATTATTTATTTTTGTGTCTTTACAGGAGCTGAAATTTAAACCCAGATCGTCAGTCCTCCGGGGGTGCTGGCATTACCCCTCTGCAGAACAGCGAGTGAGGTTGCACTGTATTATGGAATCATGCAAAAGGAAAAAAGTCTGGCGGCTGTTAATGGCAGTTTTTGACTCTTGTCAGTTTGAAGTTAAATGTTTAGTTGCTAGGGAATAGAACTAAATCTGTGCCTGCAGGAAAACTTTATCTTTTATTACAAAAATCTGCAATTCTCCCTGGGGCCATGTACGAGCTTAGTTGCTCAGTCATGTCTGACACTTTGTGATGCTATGGACTGTAGCCTGCCAGGCTCTTCTGTCCATGGGATTCTCCAGGCAAGAATACTGGAGTGGGTTGCTATTCCCTTCTTCAGGGGATCTTTCTGACCCAGGAATCAAACCCAGGTTTCCTGCATTGCAGGCAGTTCTTTACCATCTAGATACAAACATTTCTGTGGCCCTTGAGACTGTGCTGTGGGACCAACTTTGAAAATATACCCATTGACTAAAAACTGTCAAATGAATAGCATGTTAGGTGTCACCATGTACCTGCACTGTGTGAAACCCTGAGTGTGAGAAAGACAAAAATATTTAAGACAAGGTCCCTATCATTAAGGCTCCTGAAATCTACTTTTGTCAAAAAGCAATTGGCAGAACTTATTTTTTAAAGTAACATTCTTTTTTTTTTTTAATTAACATATTGTTGATTTACAATGTTGTGTTTCAGGTATACACCAAAGTGATTGAGTTTTGTATATATAATATATAATACATATATTATCTATGCATGCTAAGTAGCTTCAGTCATGTCCAACTCTTTGTGACCCTATGGACTGTAGGCCTACAGGCTTCTCTGTCCATGGGTTTCTCCAGACAAGAATACTGGAATGGGTAAACATTCCCTTCTCCAGGGGCTCTTTCTGACCCACAGACTGAACCCAAGTCTCTTACGTCTCCTGCATTGGCAGGCCAGTTCTTTACCACTAACGCCACCTGGGAAGCCCCACATACTCTATAACATATATTATAGGTATATATATTCTTTTTCAGATTCTTCTCCATTATAGCTTATTATAAAATATTGAATGTAGTTCTCTGTGATATACAGTAGGTCCTTGTTACCTGTTTTACATATAGTAGTGTGTATCTGTTAATCCCAAACTCCTAATTTGAAGAGCAGAAATAAATTAGAAGTAAAGTGACATTAATAGTACCATAAGAAAGCCAGTTGATTTAAAGCCTAAAATAGTGGGGTCTTTTTTTCCTCCTTGATTTAATAAGCACCCTCAGTGACTAATTATTGCGGATGAGGTCCAACATTAATGAGGTTTATACAGCATTCTGCTGTAAACAGTAATTTTGCATTTGATTAGTACAATGAGCCGATTCATCAAGTAACTTTTGTCTGTAAGCATGTGTTGCAGACTTGAAAAACTCACTAAAATCTAGGTGCTTCAGTTCTTCATTTCCCTTAAAAAGAGAAATTGAAATCCCTGGATAAAATTTCCTCATTAAAATATTATAGTATAGGCAGAATTACAATATGAAAGTAGAGTCATTCAATAAAGAAGGAAAAATTCTACTTTTTAAATAACTATTTATGACTTATTGGCCAGTGATCTTGAGGTTATTGGAAATCTACATGGGGACAGTTGGGGGATAGTTTGGATTTTGAAGGTACTCCAGCTTAGATTTGAATTCCAGCCATGTGACCTCAGGCAAATTAGTAATAACCCTGGACCTCAGTTTTCTCATCTGTAAAATGGAACAGGAATTGGCTTCATAGCAGCTTATGAGCTGTTCAGAGAATAAACAAAAAGGTGTCTAACACATAGTGATGACTCAATTGGTGACAGAAAAATAGGGTTTTTTCCCCTTGGAGTGATTTCAGGGTGCCTCCATATCCACTTATATGGATTATAGAATTAAATCTCAAGATATGTTACAGAATATATCTGAAATAAAAAGCAAGTCACCGCATATCATGTATTTCAAATGAATCCCTAAAGCTAGCCATACTTGCTATTCAAGATGCATCATTGCTATTTAGATTGAGCTTGAATTTGCAGAGTAGGAAGAAGCACCTATGCTTTCTTTGAAAAAAATTTTGTTTTAAATTTGTTTTGTTAAGTTATATTAAGTTTTTGTTAAGTTATAGTAAGTTTTTGTTAAGTTATATTAAGTTTTTGTTGTTATATTAAGTATTATTTTACTAATACTCTCTTTAGTATTAAGTCTGTTTAAAACTAACCATGTATTTTTTTTATTGCTGAGCATGAGGAAGGTATAATTGCAGTTTTATTCATGGGAAACTCCTAGGCAAGGAAAAAAACAATGTATTTTAAGGCTAATCTCATTAAATAGCAAGAGAAATGGGCAATTGCTCATTTTATGTAATTTCATTTTTCAAGTCGTTCTAAGTTTAGCAATTTAAAATTTCATATGTATTAGTACAAAAATACATAGAAATACATCACATATTCCAAAATGGCTTTCTTAAACTTCTTTCCAATTTATTACAAATTCAATTTACTATTTTTAGCACTTGATGACTTTACGAGTGCATCTGGAATGATATTGACAACAGGAAGACAGTCTGACTCACCTTCAGTATTCACAGGTCTTTTCCAGTTTCCAAACCCTTCCTTAGCAGTAATTTAGAGAAGACAGGGTAGCTTCATGGAAAGAGCTCACAATCTGGAGTCGAAACCTGGGTATGTGGTTCTGCCACTGCTTCTGTGACCCTGATTAGGCAAGTTACTTAAATTAGCTTCCTCCTTTATAGTGAGTGAATGCCCCTCACAAAACAAGGATTAAATGTGATGACGTTTGCCAAGGTGCTTTGTACATTGTAAAATGCTGTCAGTTTCTTCGGACTCTCAATTTTCAAAGCTCTAGAGCAGGTGTCAGCACACATTTTTTCTGTAAAGAACCAGAGAGTAAATATTTCAGGTTTTACTGACCATACAATCTCTACTGCCTCCACTAATCTCTGCTGTTGGTGGTGCAAAGGCAGCCACTGCCTATCTGTAAACAAAGGCGTTGCCATCGTTTGTTAACTCTGCTCTAGACCTTCAGAGCTAGAGGAATTTGAGAAGCTTCCTGATGGAGTTTTCTTAGAAGGGATTTAAGAATTGGAATCTGAGAATCTTAGAGCTAGTTATTCCTAGATTACTAGGACAGCTTTGCAACATTTCCCAATTGTTTTATCGGGGGCAAATTATTTAAGCTTTCTGTGTTTTGATAGTCTCATCTCTAACTGAAGGTAATTATATATAATTTATGAAGGTGTTGGGAGAATTAGAAAAGACACTTAAAGTACTCGGGACAGTGTTGGAAACACAGGAAGCACCTGAGAGATGTTACCTGTGATGATCACCTGTCCATTTTACAGAGAAGGCAGCGGAAGTCCAGATGTAGTTAAGGATTTGTCTAAGATTACAGTACTAGTTGGGGCTTCCCTGGTGGCTCACATGGTAAAGAATCTGCCTGCAATGCAGGAGACCCAAGTTCGATCCCTGGGTGGAGAAGATCCCCTGGAGAAGGGTATGGCAACCCACACCAGTATTCTTGCCTAGAGAAATGCCATGGACAGAGGAGCCTGGCAGGCTAAAGTCCATGGTGTCACAAAGACTTGGGCAAGACTGGAGCTACTAACACTTCCAGTTTTACTTCACAGTAATAGTGGCAGAACCAGACGTGCTTGTGCTAGTCACAACCCCTTTGAGCCTTTGTCACTTGAACTGAAAAATGAGGGGGTTGGACAACATCATCTCTTACAGCCTTCTAGTTCCATTACCCTTACTCTACTAACTGGCACCCTAGGGCTTAAAGAACTAATTTACCTCCCTAAGTGCCTTCCAGTCTGGAAATTATTTACTATGCAGCATCAGTAAATTGGCCAAAAAAAATAAAAAATGCAGGCACCAGAGAGGGAGATTCTGATGTGGCATTAATATAAAATAAATACATTTATATAAACTATGCAATTTTAAATATTATACATTATATATGTGAATCTATTGTTGTTGTTCAGTCGCTAAGTCATGTCTGACTCTTTGCAACCCCTTGGACTGCAGCTCGTCAAGCTCCCCTGTCTCGCACTATCTCCTGGAGTTTGTCAAATTCAATGTCTGTAGAGTCAATGATACTATCTAACCATCTCATCCTCCACCGCCCCCTTTTCCTTTTGCCTTCAGTCTTTCTCAGCATCAGAGTCTTTTCCAGTGAGTCGATTCTTCGCATCAGGTGGCCAAAGTATTGGAGCTTCAGCTTCAGCACCAGTCATCCCAATGAGAATATTCAGGGTTGATTTCCTTTAGGATTGACTGGTTTGATCTCCTTGCAGTCCAAAGGACTCTCAAGAATCTTCTCCAGGAGTATAATTCAAAAGCATCGTTCTTCAGCTCTCAACCTTCTTTATAGTCCAACTCTCAAAACTGTATGTGACTGCTGGAGAAACCATAGCTTTGACTATACGGACCTTTTTCAGCAAAGTGATGTCTCTGCTTTTTAATATGCTGTCTAGGTTTTTCATGTCTTTCCTTCCAAGGAGCAAGTATCTTTTAATTTCATGGCTGCAGTCACTGTCCACAGTGATTTTGGAGCCCAAGAAAATGAAATCTGTTACTGTGTCCACTTTTTCCCCGTCTACTTGCCATGAAGTGATGGGACTGGATGCCGTGACCATAAGTTTTTGATGTTGTGTGTATATACATGTATGATACATCATATGCCTTAAGTATCAGAGAAGGGAGCCAAGTCCTTGGCAATTAGTATGGTAAATAATTGCATTGAATACATTTCAGTCATTTCTGAATGTTTCTCAGGGACTTTTAAGGTGCACATTCTAATAACAAATTGAGTATTTATGTACCCAAGTTCAGATTATTTTGACAAAATGATTAAAGTAATGAGATGAAAAATGACTCTTTTTTTTTTATAATGTATATTCCCCAGGCACTAGTGAATTCAACAGTGATACATTGGGTGTTTCTTGGTCAAGGGGTTTCTGTAAGCTCACAGGTTCTAGAAAGGTAACTGAAATGTGATGACTTTGCTTTTTCTGAATCACACAAGGTCTCATTCAGCTTGCCCTCTGCTCTTTCTTGCCTGGCTTCTTCACTTTAACCCAGTGACTCCTCTCCAAGGGTGTAAATAGCATACTCTTTTCTCTTATTCCAGTTTATTTTGCTAAGTGCTCAGTTGTCCTCTGCACTGTCTCTACCTTCTGTGCACTAAATTAAATAATACCATTTTTAAAAGAGGTGGAATAATGGGAGTTATTCCAGCTGGTTAACCACCAGTTAACCCTGGCCATCTAGTAGTTAGGATTTTGCACGTTCACTGCCAAGAGCTGGGTTTGATTCCTGGTCAGGGAACTAAGACCCCACAGGCTGTGCATCATGGCCAAAAAACTAAAACTAAAAGAGGTGAACTAAAGTCTAGGAATGTGATGGTGGGCAGAGGTACTTCTCTTCTTAACTGCTGATGCTCAAATTATTAAAAGGGGAAAAGAGGAACTCGGACTGTCCAAGGGGCAGTCCCTAGTTTCCCTTCTCCAATAGACGCACACTGATGTGCTCATTTAAGTACTGAAAAATGATGATGGCCAGTGGGGGTAGGAGCAGGTGTGACAGGAAAAGGGACTCAATAATGAAAGAGTTACAAGAAATGCATTACAAAGCAGAACAGGCGGAAGAGGGAAAAAAGACGTTGGGGTAAATGAGTACGAAGTGCTTGAAGAGAAAATGAGAAGGTAGGAAAAGAGGAGAGGGAAGATACGGTGAGATGACAAAGTAGGATAAAGGAGAAACGTGTCTGGAGAATGAAGAGACTGTAAAATCTACCATTCAGTATCACTGTCCTCCAGAGAAACCTTTGTTCCCATGCTAAATGCAGCATCCTTTGGCAAATGGGAAGTGAAATCACGGAGTTTAAAATCACTGACAAAGAGTCAAGAACTTAGCAAGGAATAAACATTTCAGCAGAAATACAGAAGTGCCTCTTAAATGATTACGACAGCTTCTTGAACTCTTGTGAATGCTTCTTTCTCACCTTGGAAAAAATCACATTTGTGACAGGCTTATTTTATTTTTTTTATTTCCGGTCAGCATGCTTCAACTGTACTCAGTATTTAAAATAGCCATAATCACCAACTGACTGCACTGAGGAAGAGTCAAAGGAAAACATATAAGGGATAAAGAACATTTAGTACATTATTAGTGTCATGGGGAACTCTATTGTAAAACTATTTCAAGTAACTTGTAAAGAATTGTGTTTCTGAGATCTTCAATGTAATGTTTTTAAAAATTACTGAATCTTCCCTAAATATGCTAAAAATGAATGCTCTGTTAGATCATGAGAATTACGAGTCTTAATCTGAATTATTTTATAGGGAAATGGATTTCAACAACATTTTGCAAACATTTCTTGGATGTCTGCTTTGTGCAGATACTGTGCTAGGACTTGGGGTTGTAAATGAAACTAAGGCAAGGACTCTGCACTCAAAAAGTATATGTTCTGCACTGTCTGCCATAAATCACAGCAACATCTTTTTTTGATCCATCTCCAGCAATAATGGAAAGAGCAAAAATAAATAGGACCTCAGTTCAGTTCAGGGGCTCAGTCGTGTCCGACTCTCTGCAACCCCATGAACCACAGCATGCCAGGCCTCCCTGTCCACCACCAACTCCCGGAGTTCACTCAGACTCACGTCCATCGAGTCAGTGATGCCATCCAGCCATCTCATCCTCTGTTGTCCCCTTCTCCTCCTGCCCCCAATCCTTCCCAGCATCAGAGTCTTTTCCAATGAGTCAACTCTTCACATGAGGTGGCCAAAGTACTGGAGTTTCAGCTTTAGCATCATTCCTTCCAAAGAAATCCCAGGGCTGATCTCCTTCAGAATGGACTGGTTGGATCTCCTTGTAGTCCAAGGACCTACTTAAACTCAAAAACTTTTGCACAGCAAAGAGTAAGCAAAATGAAAAGGCAACTCATAGGTTGGGAGAAAATATTTGTAAATGAAGTAACTGATAAGGAGTTAGTCTCCAAAATTCACAAGCAGCCCATGATGCTTAACAGCATCAAAACAACCCACTCCAAAATGGGCAGAAGACCTGAATAGACATTTCTCCAGGACATCAGTTCAGTTCAGTTGCTCAGTCATGTCCGACTCTCTGCAACCCCATGAACCACAGCATGCCAGGCCTCCCTGTCCATCACCAACTCCCAGAGTTCACTCAGACTCACGTCCATCGAGTCGGTGATACCATCCAGCCATCTCATCCTCTGTCATCCCCTTCTCTTCCTGCCCCCAATCCCTCCCAGCATCAGAGTCTTTTCCAATGAGTCAACTCTTCACATAAGGTGGCCAAAGTACTGGAGTTTCAGCTTTAGCATCAGTCCTTCCAATGAACACCCAGGACTGGTCTCCTTTAGAATGGACTGGTTGAATCTCCTTGCAGTCCAAGGGACTCTGAAGAGTCTTCTCCAACACCACAGTTCAAAAGCATCAATTCTTCGGCCCTCAGCTTTCTTCACAGTCCAACTCTCACATCCATACGTGACTACTGGAAAAACCATAGCCTTGACTAGACAGACCTTTGTGGGCTTAACAGCATCAAAACAACCCACCCCAAAGTGGGCAGAAGACCTGAATAGACATTTCTCCAAAGACATTTCTCCAAAGAGGACATACACATGGCCAATAGCCATATGAAAAGATGTTCAATATCACTAATTATCAGATTAATGCAAATCAAAACCACAATGAGATGTCACTTCACACCAGCTAAAATTACTATCATAAGCACTGTAGGGGGTGTAGAGAGAAGGGAACCCCTTACAGTGTTGGTGGTAATGTAAGTTGGTACAGCCACTAAGGAGAATAGTATGGAGGTTCCTTAAACAAATAGAGCTACCTTACGACCCTTCAATCCCACTCCTGGGCCTATATCCAGAGAAAAACATGGTCTGAAAATAAACGTGCACCCCAATGTTCATTGCAGCACTGCTTATAATAGCCAAGACATGGAACTAACCTAAATGTCCAATCTCTATAGGGATTTTGCTCTCCTAGCAACTAGGCACACCCACTCATACCCTGTGATTTTCTCCTCATAATATTAGATAAACACTTTAAAAATTTTTGTTCTACCTCCTGAAACTTATTCTGAAATACAATGAGGCACCACCATCACACTAATCAAACAAAAACATGTTTAGATAAAAATGAGTCACATCTAAAGTTTTCTCAAGCCTCCTTCTTTGGGAGATATATATATATTTGTTACTTTTAAACAAGGATTTTTGACTAGAAATTGTAGCTCACTAACAATGTGTCATTTATTAAGCTCCTAGTATATGCAGGATGCTTTACATATTTCTTTTTCTGCTTTTCAACTCTACATTTTAGGCATTGTGGTAGTCAGTCTTTAAGATAACCCCCATTGACCTGCAGTCCACACCTTTGTGTAATTATCTCCTTTTGAGTTTGGTCTGGATTTAGTGACTCATCGCTAATGAAGAGATGAATATAGCAGAAGTGAAAAGCTGACACTTCCGAGATTAGATTGAAAAGCCTGGTTTTCCTGCTTTATAGATTGCTTCCTCTGACGGGATGTGAGCTACCCTGGGACAGGAAACGGTGGGGGTGGCGGTGGGGGCGGGGAGGCCCTCTGGCCAGCACAGTGAGGAACTGCATCCCGCCCACCAGATGAGGGAACCTCCAGAGGAGACCCAGGCCCGGCTGACATCTTAACTACAACCTCTTA
Source organism: Ovis canadensis (assembly GCF_042477335.2). NCBI lineage: Eukaryota > Metazoa > Chordata > Mammalia > Artiodactyla > Bovidae > Ovis > Ovis canadensis. The sequence goes on along the minus strand of NC_091259.1, from coordinate 23,709,661 downwards.
AGAGACCCTGAGTTAGAGGCCCCAAGGGGAGGCACGCCCAGATTCGTGGCCCACAGGATCTGTAAGATAGTATGTCTCTTGTTTTAGGGTTTGGGTAGGGGTATTCGTTATGTAACAATAGATCACTAACGCTAGTATTTTTCCCATTTTAGAGTTAAGAAAAATGAGAAACAGGTTAAGCGTGTACAGTCCTACAGATAGTACCTGAGCCAGGATTCTAATATAACTCCATTTGATTCTAAATCTTTAGTACCCTGTCTTTCATTAAGTCTAAGTTTTGCAGTAACTGTGAGGTATGCTTCTCTGTCCTAATTTACGTAAGTTTCCCTAATCTTTTGCTACGTAAGTGGGCAATCTTCTCAACTCCTCTAAATTTGGATTTTTCTCTCATCTGTAAAATATGGAGGCACATGTTTTGCACTGGCTTACCAGGAAGCTTGCTGGGACCTCAGTGTCTGACGTTTGTAAAGAAGCAGGAGTCGGAACTGGTAGGGGCTCAAGTTAGTTGCTCAGTCATGTCCAACCCCTTGCGACCCCATGGACTGTAGTTTGCCAGTCTCCTCTGTCCATGCGATTCTCCAGGCAAGAATACTAGAATGGGTTGCCCTTTCCTCCTCCAGGGGCTCTTTCTGACCCAGGGATAAACCCAGGTCTCCCGCATTGAAGGGTTTAGACAAGGGTAATTGACTCACTAGAGGCAATGTGTTTGGGTGGCAGCCAGTAGCTCTTACCATGTTATCAACAAAAGCCCAGAGACCTCGTGATGAGGGACAGATTCAAGTTAATAGCAGTTTTGATCTTATGGATTGAGTACAAGAGTGTCCGTGTGGCCAGGTGGGTAGTGGTAACCTTACTGTTTCAGGCAGTCGATCCATGTGGTTTAAAGCAGGATCACAACAATGGGCTGGGAGTGCAGAAGTGGGGTTCAGTCCCTAAGTGGATAAGGTTGGCAAGAGCTAGAGAAGATTCCAAGTCTTCTGAGCAGAGCTGGGGAAGGAGACTAGAAAACATAACTGCTCTTCTTGATGGGTCCGTCTGGTGCCAGGTTCCTCATCATGTCACTAGCTTCTAGTTGTTTGCATTCCCAGTGAAGGAACAACAGGGGATGTGGTTACATGAATGAGTGATGATTCTCGAACAATATGGAGCCCTGGCCATTGATTTCAGCTCTTGACTTCTTGTAGCCATGGCCCTGAATTTTCTTAGATGACTCAGTTTATAGCATTTTGTAATGTATGCGTGGGACTTCCCTTGTGGCTTAGTGGTAAAGAATTTGTCTGCCAATGCAGGAGATGTGGCCTCAGTCCCTGGGTCAGAAAGATCCCCTGGAGAAGGAAATGGCAACCCAAGTCAGTCTTCTTGCCTAGGAAATCCCATGGAGAGAGGGACCTGGCGGGCTACAGTCCATGGGGTCACGAAAGAGTCGACCACAACTTAGCATCTAAACAACAATACATTATTTAGTTTTGAAAATCAGTGTAATAATTTCGAGTTGTGGTCACTGAAATAACTACTGAAGGACTTTCCTAATGGTCTAGTGTTTAAGACTCCATGCTTCCATTGCAGGGGGCAAGGGTTCAATCCTTGGTGGGGGAACTAAGATCCTGCATGCCACACGGTATTGCTCAGATTTTATCATCAGTTCAGTTCAGTTCAGTCGCTCAGTCGTGTCCAACTCTTTGCGACCCCATGAATCGTAGCACGCCAGGCCTCCCTGTCCATCACCAGCTCCCAGAGTTCACTCAGATTCATGTCCATCGAGTCAGTGATGCCATCCAGCCATCTCATCCTCTGTCGTCCCCTTCTCCTCCTGCCCCCAATCCCTCCCAGCATCAGAGTCTTTTCCAGTGAGTCAACTCCGCATGAGGTAGCCAAGGTACTGGAGTTTCAGCTTTAGCATCATTCCTTCCAAAGAAATCCCAGAGCTGATCTCCTTCAGAATGGACTGGTTGGATCTCCTTGCAGTCCAAGGGACTCTCAAGAGTCTTCTCCAACACCACAGTTCAAAATCATCAATTCTTCAGGGTTCAGCCTTCTTCACAGTCCAACTCTCACATCCATACATAGCTTCTAGCTATTTCTGTTTGTCTGTAGCTTAAGTAATATATGTCTATTAGTAACAGAAACATAATTCTAGAACAAAGATGCCTTTGATATGAACATAATTTCAGAGTAATGACCCTATAGCAAGAAGGGAAACAGCTGATATTTAAGAGGGGATAGATAATTCTAGTTTTAGAGAAATCCTTATAGGAGAAATCCACAAATCCACATTATGTCAATAACACTTAGATCAAAATGTTTTAGCTAGCTACCAAACTCCTTTGCAAAGTGCCTTTTTATAGTGTTATTTTAAAATTTCAGCTTCAATCCAAGAGAGCATCTTTTGAATAAACTTTTTCCATCTTGAAACTTCTGATTCTCTAAAAGCAAAGAAATAATCAGGAGCCTTCAGTGCACAGCTCAGCATATCTCCTTGGTCTCTCACCATGCACGACCCTCCCCTCCCAAAAAGGAGTTTATCCAGATTGGACTGGAGAATCCACCACAGCTGTCAAAAACTTAATCACCATGAGCAGAAAGGCTGTCCTCCAAAGTTATGATACCCCATTTTAAAATGCAAACTTGAGAAATAAGGATAAATATGCACACATTGCTGTTGCTGTTGTTTAGTTGCTAAGTCATGTCCAGCTCTTTCGTGACCCCATGGACTGTAGCCTGCCAGGCCCCTCTCCCCATGGGATTTCCCAGGTGAGAATATTGGAGTATATTGCCATTTCCTCTGACCAGAGGATCTTCCTGACCCAGGGATCAAATATGCATTGGTGGGCAGATTCTTTACCGCTGAGCCACCAGGGAAGCCCAATTTTAACAATACTAGACAAATAAGATGTTGCATATTTATAGCTATCATTTATATTACTTGGATTCTATATTGGAACCACCTTACTAAATTGAAAAGATATTTGAAAGAAACCATTGTTATGCCAAAATTACATATGAAAATCACCTTGAAATTTTTAGGTTCTTCCCTTGTGAATAGTTAATTGATTGATTTATTCATTTTGGTCTCATTCATCTAAACCTAGCTCCATCCCCAATAATTATCTAAGCGAAGAATATTGTCTTCCTTCCCCCATCTCTGTCACTTCGTCTTTTCCTCAAAGCAGAGTAAGAAATATTTCAGTCATATTCCAGTTGTTTGTTATTATACTTGAGATTAAATCTGGGCCTATAGAACCATGATCAAATTGGAAGAGTATGTGGGAACGTTGGATAGTCTGATTTGCCTGTCATCATGATATTGTGTAAGCCGTGACACTAGAATTTCCTGAATGGTGCTGCCATATGGGTGATCCGTAGCCAATCAATGCTCAAGTATGACCCCTCCAACCTGGTATGTAGTGTCGTCTCCCACTATTATAGTCTACTTTAATCTGCATAAATTTTGTATCTGAAAACAAAGTGGTGGTGGGAAAACCGGAAATCCAAAGCCAGATAGTTAGTCAATCGGATTTATTAACACACAAGAAATACCGGCACACGTTTCCAGGTCCCAGAGTGGATGGCAGTCTTAGGTGTTCAGTTCACGCTGTTCATCTGCATGCCTGAAGCCTAATGACATTTAGTCAGTTCAGTCCAGTGATTTTGATGGAACGGCACTGCCAAGGCCACTCCAGGATCTAGAAACCAGGTCTTGTGGTCAAGTCCATCATTCCCCAGATTTTCCTCATACTTCTTCAGACACAACTCCTGCCACTCCAAGCTCTTAACAACCGCTAATCTGTACTCTATTGCTATAGTTTGCTTTTCTAAAATATCATAAATGAAACTGAGCAGTATGTAGCCTTTTTATACGGCTCCTTTTTTCTTAACATGATGCTTTTGAGACTCTTCAATATTATTCTATCTGTCAGTAATTCCTTCCTTTTAATTGCTGAATGCAGGTTTTTATGTCCTAAGAAATAAGAAGAAACTATTGATATTATTATTATTTTGCTGGAAGGCCTGGCAATTCTACATAATGTACTGGAAAGGAAATGGTTTGATATTCTTACCCAGGAGACTAAAATGGCAAATGTACCAGCTGTATGTGGTTCCATCATTGGTTTTAAGTCAGTACTGCTGTTTGAGTCAAAGCATGTAGGAAGCCTAAAGTGAAACCATTCCGTACAAGTAAACAGGCAAGTATTGTTATTCATTGATTGAGAAGGATTCATGTGATATTATGGTGATGAATTTATAGTTGCACCGGCAGCTTTGCTTTCTAGTTTTGTCTGTAAAGCAAATCAGTAAGACTGACCACAAAGATTCCTTTTTATTTCCACTTAGCTATGAATCTCTTTGAGTTTTCAGCCATAGACACTTTCTAAGAATTTCTGAGTTACAGTTTTAAATGAGCAACTATTTATCAATACTCCATGCATAACTTACCAGAAAATTCTATTTTAGATGCCATTTAGAAAGTTTCCCCTACTCAAACTCATTTGCTCCTTTGTTTTAGTACTTTCCTGTACTATATTTATTCTTTCTACCAGTCTGAACAGATAAGCTCCCCTTGAGGCCAAAAGAAATGAATGTCTGTACTCCTTCAGTTCAGTTCAGTCGCTCAGTCATGTCCGACTCTTTGTGACCTCATGAATCGCAGCACGCCAGGCCTCCCTGTCCGTTACCAACTCCCGGAGTACACTCAGACTCACATCCATCGAGTCAGTGATGCCATCCAGCCATCTCATCCTCTGTCGTCCCCTTCTCCTCCTGCCCCCAATCCTTCCCAGCATCAGAGTCTTTTCCAATGAGTCAACTCTTCGCACGAGGTGGCCAAAGTACTGGAGTTTCAGCTTTAGCATCATTCCTGCGAAAGAACAACCAGGGCTGATCTCCTTCAGAATGGAATGGTTGGATCTCCTTGCAGTCCAAGGGACCCTCAAGAGTCTTCTCCAACACCACACTTCAAAAGCATCAATTCTTCGGTGCTCAGCCTTCTTCACAGTCCAACTCTAATATCCATACATGACCACAGGATAAACCATAGCCTTGACTAGACGGACTTTAGTCGGCAAGGTAATGTCTCTGCTTTTTAATATGCTATCTAGGTTGGTCATAACTTTTCTTCCAAGGAGTAAGTGTCTTTTAATTTCATGGCTGCAGTCACCATCTGCAGTGATTTTGGAGCCCCCCAAAATAAAATCTGACACTGTTTCCACTGTTTCCCCATCTATTTCCCATGAAGTATGGGACCGGATGCCATAATCTTAATTTTCTGTCTGTTGAGCTTTAGGCCAACTTTTTCACTCTCCACTTTCACTTTCATCAAGAGGCTTTTTAGTTCCTCTTCACTTTCTGCCATAAGGGTGGTATCATCTGCATATCTGAGATTATTGATATTTCTCCCGGCAATCTTGATTCCAGCTTGTGTTTCTTCCAATCCAGCGTTTCTCATGATGTACTCTGCATAGAAGTTAAATAAGCGGGGTGACAATATACAGCCTTGACGTACTCTTTTTCCTATTTGGAACCAGTCTGTTGTTCCATGTCCAGTTCTAACTGTTGCTTCCTGACCTGCAAACAGATTTCTCAAGAGGCAGGTCAGGGGGTCTGGTATTCCCATCTCTTTCAGAGTTTTCCACAGTTTATTGTGATCCACACAGTCAGAGGCTTTGACATAGTCAACAAAGCAGAAATAGATGTTTTTCTGGAACTCTCTTGCTTTTTCCATGATCCAGCAGATGTTGGCAATTTGATCTCTGGTTCCTCTGCCTTTTCTAAAATCAGCTTGAACATCTAGAAGTTCATGGTTCACATATTGCTGAAGCCTGGCTTCGAGAATTTTCAGCATTACTTTACTAGCATGTAAGATGAGTACAATTATGCGGTTGTTTGAGCATTCTTTGGCATTGCCTTTCTTTGGGATTGGAATGAAAACTGACCTTTTCTAGTCCTGTGGCCACTGCTGAGTTTTCCAAATTTGCTGGCATATTGAGTGCAGCACTTTCACAGCATCATCTTTCAGGATTTGAAACAGCTCAACTGGAATTCCATCACCTCCACTAGCTTTGTTCGTAGTGATGCTTTCCTAGGCCCACTTGACTTCACATTCCAGGATGTGTGGCTCTAGATTAGTGATCACACCATCGTGATTATCTGGTTCGCGAAGATCTTTTCTGTACAGTTCTTCCGTGTATTCTTGCCACCTCTTCTTAATATCTTCTGCTTCTGTTAGGTCCAGACCATTTCTGTCCTTTATCGAGCCCATCTTTGCATGAAATGTTCCCTTGGTATCTCTAATTTTCTTAAAGAGATCTCTAGTCTTTCCCATTCTGTTGTTTTCCTCTATTTCTTTGCATTGATCGCTGAAGTAGGCTTTCTTATCTCTTCTTCCTATTCTCTAGAACTCTGCATTCAGATGCTTATATCTTTCCTTTTCTCCTTTGCTTTTCATCTCTCTTCTTTTCACAGCTATTTGTAAGGCCTCCCCGGACAGCCATTTTGCTTTTTTGCATTTCTTTTCCATGGGGATGGTCTTGATCCCTGTTTCCTGTACAATGTCACGAACCTCATTCCATAGTTCATCAGGCACTCAGTCTATCAGATCTAGTCCCTTAAATCTATTTCTCACTTCCACTGTATAATCATAAGGGATTTGATTTAGGTCATACCTGAATGGTCTAGTGGTTTTCCCTACTTTCTTCAATTTGAGTCTGAATTTGGTAATAAGGAGTTCATGATCTGAGCCACAGTCAGCTCCTGGTCTTGTTTTTGTTGACAGTATAGAGCTTCTCCATCTTTGGCTGCAAAGAATATAATCAGTCTGATTTCAGTGTGGACCATCTGGTGATGTCCATGTGTAGAGTCTTCTCTTGTGTTGTTGGAAGAGGGTGTTTGCTATGACCAGTGCATTTTCTTGGCAAAACTCTGTTAGTCTTTGCCCTGCTTCATTCCGCATTCCAAGGACAAATTTGCCTGTTACTCCAGGTGTTTCTTGACTTCCTACTTTTGCATTCCAGTCCCCTATAAGCAAAAGGACATCTTTTTTGGGTAAAAGGTCTTGTAGGTCTTCATAGAACCGTTCAGCTTCAGCTTCTTCAGCGTTACTGGTTGGGGCATAGACTTGGATTACTGTGATATTGAATGGTTTGCCTTGGAAACAAACAGAGCTCATTCTGTCATTTTTGAGATTGCGTCCAAGTACTGCATTTCGGACTCTTTTGTTGACCATGATGGCTACTCCATTTCTTCTGAGGGATTCCTGTCGGCAGTAGTAGATGTAATGGTCATCTGAGTTAAATTCACCCATTCCAGTCCATTTTAGTTCTCTGATTCCTAGAATGTCAACATTCACTCTTGCCATCTCTTGTTTGACCACTTCCAATTTGCCTTGATTCATGGACCTGACATTCCAGGTCCCTATGCAATATTGCTGTTTACCGCATCGGACCTTGCTTCTATCACCAGTCACATCCACAGCTGGGTATTGTTTTTGCTTTGGCTCCATCCCTTCATTCTTTCTGGAGTTATTTCTCTACTGATCTCCAGTAGCATATTGGGCACCTACTGACCTGGGGAGTTCCTCTTTCAGTATCCTATCATTTTGCCGTTTCATCCTGTTCATGGAGTTCTCAAGGCAAGAATACTGAAGTGGTTTGCCATTCCCTTTTCCAGTGGACCACATTGTGTCAGACCTCTCCACTATGACCCACCTGTCTTGGGTTGCCCCAAGGGCATGGTTTGGTTTCACTGAGTTAGACAAGGCTGTGGTCCTAGTGTGATTAGATTGACTAGTTTTCTGTGAGTATGGTTTCAGTGTGTCTGCCCTCTGATGCCCTCTTGCAACACCTACCATCTTACTTGGGTTTCTCTTACCTTGGGCGTGGGGTATCTCTTCACTGCTGCTCCAGCAAAGCATAGTCTCTGCTCCTTACCTTGGACAAGGGGTATCTCCTTACCGCCGCTCTTCCTGACCTTCAACGTGGGAGAGCTCCTCTAGGCCCTCCTGCTCCCGCGCAGGCACCACTCCTTGGGTTGTTCCTCCTGGCCGCCACCCCTGGCCTCGGGTGTGCGGTGGCTCCTCAGGGCCACCGCCCCTGGCCTTGGATGTGGGGTGTCTCCTCCTGGCCACCACTGACCTCAGACGTGGGGTAACTCCTCTCGGCCGTGCTTAGTGCGCCAGGTCGCCGCCTCCGGCGCTTAGTGCTCTTTACATATGCCTTATTCTGTCTGAGAGCACTTAGTTGCCAGCAGTCCTCCTGAATGGCTAATAAAATTCTAAACTTTTTTCATTATTTCATAATAAAATAATTGAGAGTATTATGTAGCACTCAGAAATAGTCATACTCTGTCTTTTCCTTCTTTAAAGATTTACCAAGTCTTTTATTACTTAGGAAGTCTGTAAAGTGAGAAACGCTGGGCTGGAAGAAGCACAAGCTGGAATCAAGATTGCCAGGAGAAATATCAATAATCTCAGATATGCAGATGACACCACTCTTATGGCAGAAAGTGAAGAGAAACTAAAAGCCTCTTGATGAAAGTGAAAGAAGAGATTGAAAAAGTTGGCTTAAAGCTCAACATTCAGAAAATTAAGATCATGGCAGCTGGTCCCATTACTTCATGGGAAATAGATGGGGAAGCAGTAGAAACAGTGTCAGACTTTATTTTTGGGGGCTCCAAAATCACTGCAGATGGTGATTGCAGCCATGAGATTAAAAGACGCTTACTCCTTGGAAGAAAAGTTATGACCAACCTAGATAGCATATTAAAAAGCAGAGAAATTACTTTGCCAACAAAGTTCCATCTAGTCAAGGCTATGTTTTTTTCCAGTGGTCATGGATGGATGTGAAAGTTGGACTGTGAAGAAAGCTGAGCACCAAAGAATTGATGCTTTTGAACTGTGGTGTTGGAGAAGACTCTTGAGAGTCCCTTGGACTGCAACGAGATCCAACCAGGCCATTCTGAAGGAGATCAGCCCTGGGTGTTCTTTGGAAGGAATGATGCTAAAGCTGAAACTCCAGTACTTTGGCTACCTCATGCGAAGAGTTGACTCATTGGAAAAGACTCTGATGCTGGGAGGGATTGGGGGCAGGAGGAGAAGGGGACGACTGAGGATGAGATGGCTGGATGGCATCATGGACTCAATGGACATGAGCTTGAGTGAACTCCGGGAGTTGGTGATGGACAGCGAGGCCTGGCGTGCTGTGATTCATGGGGTCGCAAAGAGTCGGACACGACTTAGCGACTGAACTGAACTGAAGTCTGTAAAGCATGTAGCATATACCATAAACCACAATTATTTAGACATCAGCTTTTGCAACCCTGCCATTCTGCTTGAAATTCTATTTACATTCCTTTGGGATTATGGATATAATATCTTGCTTTATTTATTGAGCATACTAGTCTAGGACCTAGACTCCAGACAGTGAGCCTGTTGAACTAAGCAAGATTTCAGTTTACTTCTATGTGTTATAATGTGTGAGAATAAATGATTTTGTCTTATGTTAGTATTCTGCTTTCATAACTGCCAAAATCACAGAGCCATTTGGAAAACATAATTAAAGAGTTGGAATAAAACTGCTTTGTGGAAAAGTGTGAAGTGATGGGACAAAATAAACCAGAGAAGAAAAAGCGAAGGGGAGTTTCCTCATACTCTTCAGGCATCTTCAATCATCCAAAAAATATTCTGCCAAGTACTAGGACCTGATTAGTTGCTGGGGTTAAAGATGCCAACATACCAAGTTTCATTCTTCATGGTGGAATCATATGAAGAGAACAGAAAATAAACAGGTACCCCACAGACAGAGTAACTTTCCATAACACATGAGGGGGCTCATTGTTCAGAGTGATATCCTGCTTTTTTTTTTAATCTTTGCCAGGGCTAGAGTAAGAGAAAGCTCGTTCTATACCATAGGGTAAGAAAGAAGTTCCTTTCACAGGAAGAATACATGTATAGCGTTGTCCTAAATAAGAAGGGGAGCACAGAGAAGGTGAACTTTATTGAACCTGCTGTATGGCCAACTAAGCTGGTTCACATACATTTCCCGCACACAGTATCCCATTTTACAATCACAGCACTCCCTGGGGGTTGTTGTTGTTCTGTTGCTAAGTCATATCTGCCCCTTTGCAACCCCATAGACTGCAGCACACCAGGCTTCCCTGTCCTTTACTATCTCCAGGAGTTTGCTGAAACTCATTTTCATTCAGTCATTGATGCTATCCAACCATCTCATCCTCTGTCACCCCATGGGGGTTCACACATTTTTTTTTTAAACTACAGGTTCATATTACTTTGTTTTGTTTTTAAAGATTTATTTATTTATCTATTTTGGTCTTTGTGGTTGCCTGAGGACTTCCTTTAGTTTCGGCGAGTGGGGGCTACTCTTCCTTTGGCGCGCAGGCTTCTCATTTCGGGGCGTCTCTGTCGCGGAGCGTGGGCTCTACTGAGCAGGCTTCAGCAGTTGCTGCTCACGAGCTCTAGGGTGCAGGCTCAGTAGGGGGCACACGGGCTTAGTTGCTCCACAGCCTGTGTGATCTTTGTGGACCAGGGATCAAACAAGTGTTCCCTGCACGGGCAAGTGGATTCTTAACTGCTAGAAAACCAGGGAAGCCCTGGGGTTAATGTTTATGATCCTCATAATACAGATACCTAAGCGGTTGAGTTGCCTGCTTAAGGTCACACCATTTATCACTGCCGAGCTGTGGCTGACTCCCGTGAACCCCGAGGCCACTTGTTCCCACTAAAGTGCTACCTTGAAATGCAGGTGGATGGGATATTGCCATTTTCAGTCTTTAATCTTCTGTATAGGATTGTTTAGGTAGTTTCTTACCCAAAAGTAAGGGAGAAGACTGTATAGGTGGCTTTCATACCTTTTCACTTAGGAGCAGAATCTAATTGTTAAACATATTATTTCACTTTTGTTTTCATGTATTTGGTGCTTACTTACTAGGTATGTATATGTTTATAACTGTTTTATCGTTTTGATCACTCTGTATCATTATAAAATGTTCCAGTTTATCCCTACTAGTATTTTTTTACAGTTTCTTTTGTCAAATATTAGCGTGGCCACCTCAGCTTTCTTGTGATTGCCTTTTGCCTGATGTATATTTTTCCATAGAAAAAGATATACCTCAGATTTTAGATTTTGATTTTAATATATTATTAATGGAATCAAGTGTGTCTACTGTAGACAAGATAGTTGAACTTTGCTTTCCATTAACCTTCTGCACTTTGACTGACTTAGTTAATAATTTATAGTTAATGTTTTTACTGGTACAGTTGGATTTATGATGCCATTTTACTTTTTGTCTTTTTTTGTGTTTCTCATGTATTCCCTCCCTCTAATTTTCTTTTGCTGATTTTTTCATTAAGTATATTATTATACTATAATTTTAAAATATTTATTTAATGATCTTTCACTATGTTTGAGTTAGTTTCTTAGTAGTTGCTCTTGCTTTTATCATTTTTTTCCTGCAGGCATTTTCAATTTTGTGGTTTTTTTATATCATGTGTGGCTCAGCACTAAAGAATTTGCCTGCAATGCACGAGACACAGGTTCAATACCTGGGTGGAGAAGATCCACTAGAAAAGGAAATGGCAACCCACTCCAGTATTCTTGCCTGGGACATCCTATGGACAGAGGAGCCTGGCAGGCTACAGTCCATGGGATTGCAAGAGTCAGACATGACTTTGCGACTCAACCACCACCACCACATAATATATATTTGCATTATATATTTATATAAAATTCTGCTTATGCTATGTTCTATGTTTCCTAATTCTAATATTGAAGTTTTATGAGCTTCTTTTGACTACCTATTCTTTCTCCTTGTCAATGGAAACTCTGTTACCTTTCAAGTTAAGAAGAAAAAGCACATTTTATTTGAGCCACACTGAGTATTACAACCTGGGAAGCAGGTTCTCAGAAAACTCTGAGAACCATTCCACTTGTTAGACATCAAAGGCATAATCATATTCATTATTGAGACAAAGGGTCACACTCAACACTGATGTTTTACATAAAGTTCACCAAGGATACATGGTTCAGGTAAACATGTACAAAGCGAACAGCAAGTCACCATGACCCCCTTCAGAGCTGGGAAAAACAATATTCTTTTAAGAAGTTACATTGCTAGCGCCAGCAGGCACTCCCATCCTTGAGGGGCTCTGGTTAATGTGTAAAGGATTGGGCTCTAGTTAATGTATAATGGAGCTGCACAGTGTATATTAGGGAGGGAGAAGGCACAAACAAACAAATAAGGAGAAATTTATGTTAAATAATTTCTTTTCCTGCCTTAAAATATAAATAAATTGTATTTTATTATACTGGTTTTCAATCACTGTCTTTTATCCCACTTGTTCTCCATACATTTCTTGCTATGAGTTGCTCTTTTTCCTGGTGCAATAATTTGGCAAATTCTTTGACACTTAGGGTAACTATCGATTTCTGCAGAGAATTTTATTTCTTTCTTCCATTTTTTTAGGTCATCACAAATCCAGGGCCATTATAACATAAAGTCAGGGCTTGAGGTTATTTTGGCCCAAAATAGTAAAGCAGATTTGGACTGCAAATCATAGGAAGGCTAGCCCATGGTTTCAAATCTTAAAAAACAGTTGTTTGCCCTTTTTTTTTTTTTTTTTTTTTTGCTGCCTCAAAAGGCAAATTTTCTTATAATACTCTTGTATTAGAGGACGCAGCAGATTTTATTTTGTCTCACCCTTACTCTCAGCATGTGAGTCTTGGTTCCCCAGATTTTCAGCTAGAGGATGCCTCATATGTTCCCCATGTGGTTGAGCTCTAGGTATCATTTCCTGTCTGTTACAGCTCATGAGCTTGAGAAAACAAAAGCTAAGATTTTTTCAGATTTGGCAAATGCCCTAAGGATAAAAACAACTTTTCTCTCTTTTCTATAACCACATAGATATTTTTGGTCTAAATGATTACTCTCTTGATTGCTTTCTTGATTTCATTCTTCTGGATGTTTTTATATTTTGTCTATTATTTCTAGTCATTTTTAGTGGACGAGACAGCTTTAAAACCTAACCTATCATGTAACTGGAAATGGAGCCCAAATTAACCTTTTTTTTTTTCATTTCTGCTATTTATCTTGCATCAGGATATAAGAACTGAAATATAAATCTACCTAAACCAATGCTACTCTGTGTGTTCTGCAAGCCAGTGCTGGTTTGTCAACTGTTTATTGTCAGCCTAAAATAAGATACATACAAGTACTGAAAGTGAATATAAGCTAGTAAACTTCTACCTTATTTGTCCCAGATTGACAATTGCCAAGATAAAGATGAGCATTTATATGATGTCATTGAATCTTCTAAAAAGGTTATTTATTAGCTCTTCACAGACCAGAGATTGAGCAGCATGGTGTCTAAACTAGGATGATTTTTTGCTGGAATCACATAAAAACTGGTAAATGTTACAGATACTCTTCCCAGAAATATGTGCATGTAAAAATATAACATTTAATATGAAATCTCTCTCTCTCTCTCTATATATATATATATACACACACACATATATATATACACATATATATGTATGTATATGTATATATGGACTTCTGCAGTGGCTCAGATGGTAAAGAATCTGCCTGCAATGCAGGAGACCCAGGTTCAATCCCTGGATCAGGGAAATCCCCTGGCGAAGAGAATGGTTACCCACTCCAGTATTCTTGCCTAGAGAATTCCATGGGCAGAGAAGCCTGGCAGGCTATACTGTCCATGGTGTCGCAAAGAGTCAGACATGACAGATATCTGAAGTGTTATGGATCTTAGTTTTTTAATCCTAGCAAGGGACAAGGTGCAAAAGAAGATTTTGAGTGATCATTTCATCATTCCACAATGTCTGTCCACTTATTTGTGAATATAAACTGCAGAAGCCAAAGGCGGACCCAATAACAGACTATCAGGAAGATATGTTGGAAGATGTCATTTATTAGTCACTTGTTCATCCAACCAAACCCCTCATCCCCAGAACCTGTACCCTCTTCCCACACTGGATAATTTAATACTTACTTGCACACTTAAAGACTCTTGGTAGGAGGCAGAGACCACTTCCTTGCATAAGAGAGGAAATCTCACTTTCCCAAGCGTTCTTGCAGATGGGCAGGACATGAAGCCCAACAGGCAGGTGACCACATGCCAGTTCTCTGGCTCAGGACTTGGTAACAGAGAAAGCTGTCCTAGGGCCAAGGCGCAGTGTCCAGCATCAGGGGAGTCAGTGGTGTGAGCACTGGCATCTGGGCCTAACAGCATGGGCAGTGGTGCCTTTGTGGGACCCGACCTGGGGTGAGATTTTGCATCCAGTTCTTAGCTATGTAGTCTTAAGACTATTTTATGGCTTTCCCTGAAATAAATAAAGGCCCCAATACATATGTGTATATATACACATCCCTGAAAAAGGAAATGGCAACCCACTCCAGTGTTCTTGCCTGGAGAATCGCATGGACAGAGGAGCCTGGCAGGCTACAGTCCATTGGGTCACAAGAGTAAGACATGACTTAGTGATTAAACCACCACCTTATATATACACACATATATTTTCACTTATGCTTCAATTAGAACAATTTGGAATCCATTGTTCACACAAGAAGTGAGAAATTCATGTAGGGAATAGTCTCAAAGAGCAAGGATTCTGAGATTTTTCCCCAGATTTATTGAGATATAACATTGTGTAAATTTAAGATGTATAACCTGTTGCTTTTTTTGGGGGGGGGAGGGTAATTGCTTTACAATGTGGTGGTGGTCTCTGCTGTACATCAATACCAATCAGTCTTAATTTATATATATATATATATATATATGTATATATATATATGCTGCTAAGTCACGTCAGTCGTGTTCAACTCTGTGTGACCCCATAGACGGTGGCCCACCAGGCTCCAGTCCCTGGGATTCTCCAAGCAAGCATACTGGAGTGGGTTGCCATTTCCTTCTCCTATCTATCTATCTATCTATATGTATATATATATCCTCTCCTTCTTGAGCATTTCTTCCCCCAACAAAAGAAGACACATAGAGAGCCATTAAACACATGAAAAGATGCTTAGCATCTCTTATTATCAGAGAAATGCAAATTGAAACTACAATGAGGTTATCACCTCTCCCCAATCAGAATGCATGTGTGCTAAGCCACTTCCGTCGTGTCTGACTCTTTGCAACCCTATAGACCACAGCCCGCCAGGCTCCTCTGTCCATGGGATTCTCCAGGCAACAATAGATAAAATGTAAAAAATATAAAATAAAAATATGAAAATATTTTTATATTAAAAAATATAAAAACATCAGGATCTTCCTGACCCAGGGATCGAAACTGCATCTCTTGTACCTCCTGTATTGGCAGGCAGGTTCTTTGCCACTAGTGCCACCTAATCAGAATAGCCCCTAATCAGAAGCCCCCAATCAGAATGGCCATCGTCTAAAAAACTATAAATAATAAATGCAGGAGAGGATATGGAGAAAGGGGAATCCTCCTACACTGTTGGTGGGAATGTTAATTGGTACAACTTGTTGCCTTGATACACTTACATTTTACAAAATTACTACCACCATAGCACTAGCTAAAACCTGTCTCATGTTACATTATTACCATTTCTTTTTTTTTTTTTAAGTTTGTTATTTATTGTAAAACAAACCCATACATAAAATGTTCTAGAAGCATACAGGACAGTGCGGGGAGGGGGGAAGAGCTATTTTTTTGGTCCCAACACCTAAACATTACCTGTTTACATTTCTGTTTACAACCAATGTGATCTTTTGTTATTTGTGTGGGTTCCACAGAATCATCCCTCCTGGCCAATGCTATTGAGGTCCACAGCTTGAACCAATTTAGATTCAGAAATGGCATTCTCTAGTATGTGCAGCTCATGCTGAAACACGTGCATTCATTTGGGTGAATCATTTATACTATTGTTACTCCAGTGTATGTTCCTCGATTCTTTGTCTCATCACAACAAAGATTTGGAGTGACGGACATTAAAGCCCTCTTGGCGTGTCGCAGCTCTCAGCTCTTGGATAGACCGTGTTATAGCTCTCAGGTCTTGAATGGGCCATGTTATAGCTCTTAGACAAATCAGTGTTACAGCTCTATTTTATTTATAAAATAGCAGGAAAATCCATCTTTGAGGCGTGAGGGCACGCCGATCTTTGGCTCTTCTATTTATATGTTTATCTCTCCCTGGGCCTGTCCTATGTAAATTGGGCCAGCCAGGAGTGTTGTTGGTTTTACCTGAGGTCCTTGGACCTTCTTTTGTTTCATTTTCGAAGGCTTTTCCCTTCCTTGTCTTGTAGCCACCGCCATTTTGGACTCCTTTTCTCTGTTCTACATACCTAACATTCCCCCCTCAAGAGATGGGAGGCCCAGTTATTTGGGAATAGGGGCGTCAAGGTCTTTCTGGCTACTTCCTGCTGAACTGGGGCGGCGAGGGGTATTGGGCCTCTCCCTCTTGCTAGTCTCAAGCCTCAGAGTCCTTATAGCAGTGTCCATCTAAGGGTGTGTGATATTTTCTGTGGTCAGCTGTTTTTACATCTTTGTTTTACATCTTTGTTGAACTGGAACTGTATGTTGTAGCTTGTTGCCCCGGCTCTTCTTTTTCCATCCAAGACAAAGCTGCTTCCATCAGTGTACCAGATTTCCTCAGGATTGGTCAGAGGATCTTCTGACAATCCTCGGGGTTTTGTCCAGTGGTCCAAGGTTTCTTAACTGGAGGTCTTCTGGGATCTGAGACTGGGCCGCGTGGGCTTTCCGCTGTCCCGGTTTCCAGAACGATGGGCCTTCCCCTGCGGTGGATTTTCTTCGCGTTCCGCCTCTACTGTGGGAGCTTCGCTGAGTTGGGCTCCGGCTGTGCTTGGCCTCTTCCACGCGGAGGTTGTTTCAGCCAGGTTATATCCGAGTCACGGTACCATAGATGGTACGCGAGTGTGATTCTTTGTCTCGTCACAACAAAGATTTGGAGTGACGGACATTAAAGCCCCCTGGGCATGTCGCAGCTCTCAGGTCTTGGATAGACCGTGTTATAGCTCTCAGGTCTCGAATGTGCCATGTTATAGCTCTTAGACAAATCAGTGTTACAGCTCAGCATTACAGCTCTATTTTATTTAGAAGATAGCAGGAAAATCCATCCTTGAGGCATGACGGCAAATCTATCCAAAGACAGGAGAAGAGCGCCCCAGGGCACGGGAGAGTACCATTTCTTTTTTGCGGGGAGCACATTTAAGATCTAGACTCTTAGCAACTTGAGTTAGCATAAGATTTTTCTTTATGCTGAGCTGATAACCATTTCCTAAATCTTCCACTTACCTCTACCCTACAGTAGAGAAAACAACATACATCCTGTCTTTTTTTTTCCTCTGGAAAAAAAAATTTCCATGTTGATTTAAGACCCCCTCCCTGCCCTGAGTGCTCTTTGATCTCTGAGCTCCCTGGATCCCAATCTGGCTGGATTACCTGTGGGTTTATTACAAAACATTCAGGCCTGTCCTCAAACCCCCTATCTTAGAATGTAGGGCATGGAGCCAGGAACACATAATTTAACAAGGCCTACATAGGAGGCTGATGCACAGCCATGTGGGAATTCTGGTCTACGTTCTTGCTTCTAAATGTGTGACCTGAAGCCCAGCAGCATCAGCATCTTGTTATAAATTCAGAATCTCATGCTCTGCTTTAGACCATCTAGATCTTAATAAGATGTCCAGGTGATTCTTGTACGCAGTAACATTTGGGACTCCCTTGTCATCATCCCTTTAGATGTGATGTCAGAACTGTGCAGTCTGCTTTTGGTGTGTGGTCTGATCAGATCCCTCAGCACAGGGCAGGGGCGTTCCAGGGTTCAGCCCTGTTCCTTTCTCTCTACAGTCATTACTCCCTTGGTTAACCTCATCCATTCTCAAGGCTTTTTTATTTTAAAGCCAAAGTTAATTTATTTCAGCATATTAAATTCAATGGAATTTTACTTATTTCTTACCAAGACTGTACATGAAGATGAAGCTAGAATCAAACCTAGCTTGCTTTTCTTTCTCCATCTTATTATTGTGAACAGTTAAAACCTTTAGAAAAGTTGCAACAGTACAATAAATACCAATGTATCTTCATCTGGATATAGCAGATGTGAAGATTTTGGCAAGTTTGCTTCTCTCTCTCAGCTTTTCTTTCTTTCCCTTCTCAAGGCTTTAGATATAATTTACATGGTATCACCTCCCAAATGTATTTATCCGGCCAGGTTATCTGCCTAAACACTTGTATCCAACTGCTAACCTCACTTGTATTTTCTAATAGATTACTTAGTTTCAGGGCTTCCCTGGTGGCTCAGATGGTAAAGAGTCTGCCTGCAATTCAGGAAACCCAGATATGATCCCTTGGTGTGAATTACCCCCTGGAGCAGGCCATGGCATGACAACCCACTCCAGTATTCTTGCCTGGAGAATTCTGGTGGACAGAGAAGCCTGGTGGGTTACAGTCTATGGGGTCACATAGAATTAGACATGACTGAGTGACTATCACATCTTAGCTTCAACCTTACTAAATTAGATGCCTATGATGTCACCATTTCCACAGAAGTCCTCCTATATTTCTACTCATACTGTCTGAAGCTTTGAGTATCCTCCTTGATTCTTTCTTCTCAGATTTAATCCATCAGGAGATGCTGTAAAGTCCATCTTTAAATATATCCAGAGTTCTGTCACCTTCTGTTATTTTCCCTGCTCACATCCCAGACAGGCAACCAATATCTCCAGCCTGGACACTGCATCTTACAGTTTCCTCTGCAGGCCACTCAACCTTCACCTGTCCATTTTGTGCAGTGGCCAGACTACTGGCCGCTGCTTCTAAAGAGAAGTTGTACTAGATCCGTCTTCTGTTCAAAACTATCCGGTAACTTCATGTCTTACTTAGAGAAAAGTCGAAATCTTTCTAGTATCATTGAGGCCTACGTGATCCAGACATCGGACCTCATCTCAGTTCCTCTCTGCTCTGGCCACTTGAGCCTCCTCACTTTTCTTGAACACACAGACTCACTCCTGCGCTGGTGCACTTGCACTGGAGATTTTTCCTGTCTGGAAAGAACTTCCCCTTGATATCCTCTTGGACAATTCATGTCCTTCAAATCTTTTCTCAGTGGTCATCTTATCAACGAGAACCACACTGACCACACCCGCAAAACAGCCAGCTACACTGTTCCCACACATTTATACTGAGTCACCATCCTCAAAATACTACACAGCCTCTAACATAAGCACTTGCCCATTTACTATGCTTATGGTATAGCCTGCTTCTTACCAATAGAACATGCCCCACAAGGTCAGTAATTTTTTTTTTTGTTTTCAGTTCACTGAGGTTTCCTACATGCAAAAAATACTATGTCATATATCTGACACCCAAAGAGTATCAGTTGAATGAATGATTAGTGTAGAGCACCTCCCTATTCTAGAGATAATATCTTTATTAATGTAGCCTTAGGCCAAATACTGTTGTGAGGCAGCTCTACGGTACAGCAGCCACTTACACTGACATCAGTGCCATCTGTACTTTTCTCGCAAGTGCTGCCTTCTCCTCCCTCCACGAAGCACCTCCCTCCCACACCAACCCTCCTGCACAGTACAGCACACAGTTATATTCATTTATATTTCTCTTTTCAGAAAAGACAAGCCTAGGCTTGTAGGTCCCATTTTCTGACCAACTGTGAGTCAAAATCAGAAGCAAATCCAGGAGTTCACACTGGAGCCAGAAATCAGATTACTAGAGCTAAGGCAGAGAGAAGGTGTAGGTTGCAGAGAAGACAGAAACCCAAGAGGAATTTAATTAAGATGAGAAACTATCAGATCTCTCTTCTCTGCTTGTCTTAAAAAATACATTGGTAAAGAATGAGAAGAAAAATCCAGGGAACACCCCTAGAAATAAGGCAAGAGTTGGATTAGTCTGGAATTCATTGCGATCTCACAGAGATGCCTGTGTGCAGGGGCTGCCCTGAGACTTGTGGGGACAGTGACTGGCAAAATGAGTCCTGCTTCTGTCAGAGAGATGGCAGACCCACAGGAGAAAGAGACCTGAACTCCAAACATGAAAAACCACAGGCACAATCCAAAGAAATACTGCAGGGGAAAAATATGAACACACAAAAGATGGGAGTCAGGGGGCAGGACCCAGGCATGAACCTAGGCTGACCCAGCTACACGAAGCCCTCACTGTCCATGGTCCTGGAAACAAGACAGGGCCTAGGTGATATTCAAGCCCCTGTGACCACAGGTGCAAGTGGGACGAGGCTCTACTGAAGGGACAAGGACAAAGGAGCAGAGAAGATGAGCCAGCTGAGGAGTGACCACACTCAAGCCCAGGATACACTGGACATTGACTAGGCACTCCTGCCTGTCCTGAGAATGTTCAGGGCAATTGGTTTAGAAGGAAGAAGCAGAAAACCCAGATATCAGCCTGGACTGGGGAATCTGGGTTAATCTTCAGCTCCTTGGAAAGTTCTCAGATTAAAGTGAGAGCCCATGGTAGGAGGCCCCAAGTCTCTAAGACAGAGAATACAGACTGCTGGTCCTGATCTGGGTAGAGGGTGAATGACTTAAAAATGCTGGAATGAGGCCTCCAAAGGCATTCTCAGGTAGAGAATAGGCCTTGAGAAAGAAAGTCCTGTTTCCCAAGCCAGCTGCTAGGGTTAAAAGGAACCTCTGATCAGTCGTTTCAGGGACCATCTCTCCCTCCATCCTGAGAGACTGTATCCCTTAATAGTCCCTTAAAGAAAGCCAATGTCAAAAATTATATTGTATTTTTGTTGTTGTTGAGTGGCTAAGTCGTGTCTGACTCTTTTGAGATCCCATGGATGGTAGCCTGCCAAGCTCCTCTGTCCATGCAATTTCCCTGGCAAGAATACTGAAGTGAGTTGCCATTTCTTTCTCCAGGGGATCTTCCAGGGATCAAACAGTCTCCTGCTTAGCAGGTAGTTTCTTTACCGTTGAGCCACCCGGGAAGCCCAACTATTTTGTTTATACAACATTCTCAAAAAGTCAAAACCATAGTGATGGAGAACAGATCAGCGGGTGCTAGGGGTTGGGTGCGGGAGGATGTGAATACAGAAGGGCAGCTGAGAGAGTGTTTCTGGGGTGAAGGAACTGCTCCATATTGGATTGTGGTGATAGTTGCACTAATCTATACATGTGTCAACATTTATGAAACTGTACATCAGAAAGTGCCGATTTTAATGTATGAGAAATTAACTCTGGTAAAGAATCCGCCTGCAATGCAGGCGACCCCCTTTCCATTCCAGGGTCGGGAAGATCCGCTGGAGAAGGGATAGGCAACCCACTCCAGTATTCTTGGGTCTCCCTTGTAACACAGCTAGTCAAGAATCCGCCTGCAATGTGGGCGACCTGGGTTCCATTCCTGGGTTGGGAAGATCCCCTGGAGGAGGGAAAGGCTACCCATTCCAGTACTCTGGCCTGGAGAATTCCATGGACTATAGGATCACAGAGAGTCGAACACGACTGAGCGACCCACACTTTAATGTATGAGAAAAAAGAAAAACAAAAATAGAAAAAAGAAAGAACGGAGGGCCCTCTGGGCCAGTCACTTTCTGGTACAGAAGATAAACGTCCAGACAGAACGGAAGGAGGGCTGTATTCTGACGCTGATTTCACTTTTCCCCCCAGTGGGAAGCTAGCGTCAGCCCAGAGGGAGGTCGGGGAGATCCGCTTCAGCGTCTCCTTCCAGTAGGTTTCTCCAGCTGTCTGGGGTACCAGTCCACGCAGCATGGCCCCTCCAAATAGCTCCTGTGGCGCTTCGCCTCACCGGCTGCGTCTCGCTCGCGTAGGCGGCACGAGCCACCCTGCCCTACGCGACCCCAGACGGCGCCCTCTTTCGGGGCCTGGGAACACTGTTCCCCGCGGAGGAGGCGTCTGTCAAACCGCCTCCACCAATCCCCTGCAGGCTCTGAGGTCCTGCCCACGCCCCAGGGGCCGGCTACGGCCACATAGCCCCGCCCTGACGCCAGCCCCGCCCCCGGGGCGGTGTCTCGGCCGTGACTGAACTCTGTACTTAAAAGGAAACCTAGGGGGAGAGGCCTGGGGCCCCTCCCGCGGGGACGGGGATCGTGACCTGCAACCTGGAGATAACTTCCTCCGCCGGCTGTAGGAGCCGCGGGTGTTCAGGCACCTGATGAAGTACCAGGGCTCTCCGCAACCATCCCCCTCCACAGGGCAGCAACTGGAAAGGTTGGGGCGCCGTAATAGGGATCGTGGGGGTCTGGGGACAATCGGTCCTGGCTGGTGCGGACTTTTAACCAGGAGCCTCGGTGACCCCGGACTTCCCGGGTGGCTCAGTCGGTAAAGAATCCGCCTTCAACGCAGGAGGCCCAGGTTTGATACCTGGGAGGGGAAGATTCCCCTGGAGAAATATTCTTGTCTGGAGAATTCCATGGACAGAGGAGCCTGGGCGAGTCACAGTCCAGAGGCTCCCAAAGAGTCAGACGCGACTGAGCGACTAACACTTTTGGTGACCCGGATTGACAGCCCCAGAAATGGGACAGGGAGTTAAGACCTGGGGCAAAGTGGTGAATACTCTGGCAGGACGATCCGACACAGGTTGTGAGAAAAAATGAAACTCCTGGGAGACGGGGACACCGCAGCACTGAGCTTCCTCTATCGGAAACACCGCCCTGGAAGCCTGAGACCTGACACCCACACCAGGGGGGGGGCCTGGGGCTTAGCCCTGAGCCCTCTCCTCCCGTCTGAAACATTCTTTGTCACACTGTCACCCTGAGTCCTGCCCCAGGAGCTGATTCATCATTCTCAAAACATTTTGGTTCAGTATTATCTATACAGTCTCAGTCAGAAAGTGTTAGTCCCTCAGTCGTGTCCGACTCTTTGTAACCCCGTGGACTGTAGCCTACCCTCCAGAATCCTCTGTCCATGGGATTTTCCAGGCAAGAATACTGGAGTGGATTTCCATTTCCTTCTCCAAGAATTAGTGAGAACCCTAAGGATAATTTTTTTAAAAATTTTTTCATTGAAATATACTTGATTTTCAGGTGTACAGTAGAGTGATTCCAATATACATACACATATCTTCATTCATTTTTAGATTCTTTTCTCATATAGGTTATCACAGAATATTGAGTAGAGTTTCCTATGCTACACAGTAGGTCCTAGTTGGTTATCTTTCCAAGCTCCTGATTTACCCCTCCTCCCTGTTTCCCCTTTGGTAACCATAACTTTCTTTTTGATATCTGTAAGTCTGTTTCTGTTTTGTAAGTAAGTTCCTTTGTAACATTTTAAAAAATTAGATTCCACCTTTGAGTGATATCACATGATATTCGTCTTTCTCTCTCTGACTTACTTCACTTGGTATGATCATCTCGAGGTCCTTCCATGTTAAAGCAGGTGGCATTATTTCATTCTTTTTATGGCTGAATAATATTCCATTGTATATAAATACCACACTATTTTTTTTTCTTTTTTTTGGTCGTCAGTAGCAGCTTGTTCAAATCTGTGATCCCTAAAGTGGAAGTGCAGAGCCCTAACCACTGGACAACCAGGGAATTCCCAGTATATCTTTATCCATTCCACCATTGCTAGACATTCAAGTTGTTTCCATGTCCTGGCTATTGTAAATAGAGACGCAGTGAACTACATGGGGTGCTACGTGGGGTGCATGTACCTTTTCTATTATGGTTTTCTCCATATATCCAGGAGTGGGGTTGCTGGATGATGTGGTAGTACCCTAAGGATAATTTTGTTTATGTAGGTTTTATCAAGCAATATTTACCATGCTAGGAATAAAAGGTTTTTTTTTTTATTTTGTCAATTTACTTAGAATGGTATTAATAACCCATTACATCTTTTTTTGATAGATCTATTCTTTATCGTAATATTTGTAATAAAACATAATTGCAGAAACTTCCCTGGAGGTCCAGTGGTTAAGATTCCCAGCTTCCATTACAGAGGACATGGGTTGGATCCTTGGTTGGGGAGCTAAGATCCCGCAAGCTGCAAGGCACAGCCACGAAATAAAATAAAGTTGTATTAAAAAAAAAAATTGTGGGACTTCCCTGGTGGTCCGGTGGTTAAGAATCTGCCTGCCAATTCAGGGAATCTGGGTTTGATCTCTGGTCTAGGAACTAAAATTCCACATGCCACGGGGCAGCTAGGCATGTGTGTTGCAACTACTGGAGCCCAGGTACCCGAGAGCCCGGGTTTTATAACAAGAAAACCCACCAGAACAAGATGCCTGTGTACCACAACTAAAGAGTAGCCCTCATTTGCCACAGCCAGAGAAACTCTGGGGGCAGCAATGAAGAGCCTAGGAACTGCAACGAAGATCCAGCACAGCCAATAATAATAATAGCAATTGCATTCAAGTTAACTGCCTTTTGTGATATAATTGATGGTGTAATTGTAATGGTTTGGGTGAGCTATTTTTTATGCTTCTCCCTTATGAATGCCAGGCAAAAAGAGGAGAGAATATTTGCGATAAATATATTCTGAAGGAAAAGCAGAGGTATGGCAGTTAGGCTTCTGGTGTCAGCCGTCCGCTTTGATATTTGCTGTCCTGTTGATCCAAAAAGTGGTATTTTGCAAATACTTTTCTACTTTAAGCATGTCCCAGGTAGTACAGTGGGAACCAGTTATAAAACCATCAGTAAATATTCATCTCTAGTACTTTGACACTGATTTCTCTCTCGTTTTTGCAATAACCCCCCATTTCTTTAAGATTTTCATCTCTTCTCCATAGCTAGTTGCCTTCTGACTTTGCCTGTGGGTAGTAGACACTATTCCAGATTTTTGTAAAGTACATTTTTTTTTTTTTTTTTTTTAGCTAACAGTTGTCAATTCTTTGAACTTATTCAGTGATTGATTCATAGATTCAGGAGAACTCATGGAACTGTATTTACTTTAACTCTCTCTATTTACCATTCCCTCCTTTCACTTTCATGCATTGGAGAAGGAAATGGCACCCCACTCCAGTGTTCTTGCCTGGAGAATCCCAGGGACGGGGGAGCCTGGTGGGCTGCCGTCTATGGGGTTGCACAGAGTCGGACATGACTGAAGCGACTTAGCAGCAGCAGCAGCCTTTCAAATAGGAGTTCTAACTGGAAGAGTGCAGTAAAATGTGACTCAGATGGCAGCTTCTCTCACTGTGCCCATGGCAGAGATTTCTCATTGACCTTGGGTCATGGATCTTGAGTCAAATCACAAACTAATACTGTACTCATGATAGTGCACCAGGAATCCACAATCAGTTGTTAAAAACCATTTTGCCATTTTTGCTTTGAAATAAAAGAATGATAAACATTTTTTGTGGTTGTGTTTCTACTGTACATTAAATAATCTTATTGGAGTTTCGTGTGTATCATCTCTAATTCTCACAATAACTATACAAGATAGATTGTAATATTCCATCCTTCAGTTATGGAAATTGAAGCTCTGTTGTTTAAGTAACTGAAATCTAAAATGACTCTTTGTCTTTAAGTGGCTAAGTCATGTCTGACTCCTTGCAGCTCCATGGACTGTGGTACTCCAGGCTTCCCTGACCTTCACTATCTCCCAGAGTTTGCTCACACTCATGAGTCAATGATTTCAAATGAAAATGAAAATGACTCTACCTGACTCTAAAATCCTTCTTGTTCCAAAACAAACCTGTTTGTTTTAAAGGGCCAGGTCTGGGGCAGCTGTGGGCTCAGGGGTTCTTAAGCAGCATGTCTGCTGATGGGCAGGACTATATCTCCACCTGGCTAGTAGCTTGGCTGGAGGCATCCTAGTACTGGCGCCAGCAGGCTGGTGAGGGTTGGGGGGTGGATCCCAATGCTAATAAGCTAGGGAGAGGATTCCAAAATGGCACCAGGGCCAGTATCCGTGTGGTAGAAAAAGTACCCCCAAAATGACTGTTGCCAGTGTCTGTGTCCCCAGAATGAGTTCCAGTTGCTTCCTGCTTCTCTGGGAGGCTTCCTGAAATCAGCAGGTGGATCTGTGTGTGTGAGTGTCTGTGTGCTCAGTCCCGTCCAACTCTTTGTGACCCCATGGACTGTAGCCCACCAGGCTCCTCTGAGCATGGAATTTTCCAGTCAAGAATACTGGAATCGATTGGCATTTCCTCCTCTAGGGGATCTTCCTGACCCAGGGATCAAAATTGTGTTTCATGCAGGAGAAGTGGTGGATTCTCTACCACTGTGCCACCTGGGAAGCCCTATGGTGATCTGACCAAGGTTCATTTCAAATTACTGCTTCTGTACTAGGTCCCAGAGCAGTGAGATTTGATGTGTGCTCTTTAAGACAGATCGTCTATTTCCCACAGCCCTATGGATCTCCCTAAATAAGCCCTGCTGACCTTAAAAACCAAACAGTTTGTGGTCTCTTCCTCCTGGTGCAAGATCCCCAGGCTGGGGAGCCCAATGAGGTGCTTAGACTCCTTGTCACTTGGGAAGAATCTCTAAAGTTGTAATTATCATCCCATTTGTGGGTCACCCTGGTGACTCATATGGTAAAGAAACTGCCTGCAATGCAGGAGACCCAAGTTTGATCCCTGGGTGGGGAATATCCCTGGAGAAGGGGATGGCAACCCATTCCAGGACTCTTGCTTGGAGAATTCCATGGACAGAGGAGCCTGGCGGATTACAGTCCACAGGGTCGCAGAGTCAGACATGACTGTATCATGACTCTACCCCACCTACCTGTCTTCTTGAGGTTCCTTCTTTATATTTTTAGTTGTAGAAGATCCTTTATGCCCGTTCTGCCCGTCTTCTGGTTTTTCTTATCAATAGTTTCTCTGTAAATAGCTGTCATTTTGGTGTGCCTGTGGGAGGAGGTGAGCTCAAGTCCTCTGACTCCACCACCTTGGCCGCTCCTCAACAGTGCTCCTTCTTGATGAATTAATTTGCAACAGGAGTCAGGCATTTCTGTGTTCTCCTTGTGGGCTGAGCAATGGGGTGATGGCCAGTTTGGAACTGTTTCTTTCTTTACTACCATCCTCCTGAGTTCATGAACACAGGGTCTACTGGCCACCTGGTCCAGGCAATCAAGGGGCATCTTCCAGGGAAGTACACCCCGCCCCCCCCCCCCCCCCCCCCCACACACACACACAGCTGGGCACCAGATATATGTACCAGCAGCTGGGACTCAAAAGAGGAGGAAAACTGTGACATAGGACTTGTCCTTTGAGGTCTCAGGATGGATTTACAGTCAGCCCTTAGATGTGTGTTTGATTAGAAGCCTGGCCCTCAGGCCACAGCTGTGCAGAAAGGCTAACAGGCCTTGGGGCTCCTCCCTCAGTCTGTTGCCTCTGTGCTGAGTTCTGAAGGTGTTAGCCGTTAAAAAGCTCTTTCCCTGTTGGTTACAGTCGTGCGGGATCCATAAGCATACGCCCCACTCACCACCAGAACCAGGCCATCTAGAAGTGTCTGCTGGGCTGCAGCCACTAAAGTGGAACTCTAGATGACAGTGCAAGCTCCTCTCTGGGAGATATTAGCAGTATGGAGTAAGACTCAAAAAAAAAAAAAAAGTCACTCAGTCATGTCCAACTCTTTGTGATCCCTCAAGGACTGTAGCCTACCAGGCTCCTTGGTCCATGGAATTCTCCAGCCAAGAATACTAAAGTAACCATTCCCTTCTCCAGGGGATCTTCCTGACCCAGGGATCAAACCCAGGTCTCCTGCATTGCAGGCAGATTCTTTACTGTCTGAACCACCAAGAAAGCCCAGGAGTGAGACCCAGGGAGAATACCAGGATAGCACCCAGCAGCCGCAGTCCCTGAAGACTTCGGCAGCCTCTAAATGTGTACCAAACCAGAAGCCTGCCCCTCAGGCGAAAGCTCCAGGATGAGCAAATAGGCCTCTTTCACAGAAAGGCTGAGCCTGTATTTCAATAAGCGGCCTGTGCTACTACCTGCAGGTGGTAGATGGCTAAGAACTGCCCCTCTGTAACAGCCCCAGGGGACTCACAATCTGAAGCTGAGAGGGTAACAGGCGGGAAGGCCAGGGGTCTCCAAAAGGAGGAAATAACAAGTGTCAGACATTTTTATCTCTCTTAAGGGGCAGGCTGACTCGACGGACGCGAGTCTGAGTGAACTCTGGGAGTTGGTGATGGACAGGGAGGCCTGGTGTGCTGTGATTCATGGGGTGGCAAAGAGTTGGACACGACTGAGCAACTGAACTGAACTGAACTAAGGGGCAGGAGGAAACAAACTAGTGATATTTTTTTCTTCTCTATACAAATTTAAAAGGAGGTTTCTCTTAAAATACTATGTTGCCTTAATAATGCCTGGTTTCACCTGAAGTTAACTATTCTCAAACCTTGAGATAACCAATGCATTTTTCTTCTTAAACTATGCTAATGTGCTATGCATTTACTCCAAACTCTGTCTTCAAGTCAGTTCCGCCTAATGGCTCAGAACCTACTTGACAAACCAGTATGTTATATTCAGATATTGTTTCCCTAATCTATGTAAACAAAACTATTTTTATGGTAATCTGTCCTTCTACGCGATTCAAGTTAATCATTTTATGGCCCAGGATGAATCGTCTGGTGCCAAGATTATCCCAAAATGCATCTTATGGGTGAGGGGCCTGGTGCCATTCTGAGTTTTAAGACATTCTTTTCTTTCATTAACAGACTGCTAGTGACTATATAACATCCAGCTGAAGACTAGCAGGGGGGTACTCTTTCTGCCCCCTTCTGATGCCTATGTCAGAAGCTTTCTCTATCTCCTTTATACTTTAATAAAACTTTATTACACAAAAGCTCTGAGCTATCAAGCCTCGTCTCTGGCCCCAGATTGAATTCTTCTCCTCCAGAGGCCAAGAGTCCCGGCATCTTTTCGTTCAGCAGCAACCTTTCAAAGCTTTGCTGGCCACTGGAGCCAAGTAATCAAAGATCTCACACTAAGCCCCAGCCATAAAAACCCAGGCACAACGCAAGGGTACAAATTCCTTTCTAGGTGGTACCTGGTGGCTCAGTGGTAAAGAATCTGCCTACCAAGCAGGACATACAGGTTCAATCCCTGGGTGAGGGAGATACCCCAGAGAAGGAAATGGCAATCCACTCCAGTATTCTTTTTTTTTTTTAATTTCCAAAATCTAGGTGATTTTTTTTTTTAATTTTTATTTTTACTTTATTTTACTTTACAATACTGTATTGGTTTTGCCATACATTGACATGAATCCACCACGGGTGTACATGCGATCCAAAACATGAACCCCCTTCCCACCTCCCTCCCCACAACATCCCTCTGGGTCATCCCCATGCACCAGCCCCAAGCATGGTGTATCCTGCTTCGGACATAGACTGGTGATTCGATTCTTATATGATAGTATACATGTTTCAATGCCATTCTTCCAAATCATCCCACCCTCTCCCTCTCCCTCCGAGTCCAAAAGTCCGCTATACACATCTGTGTCTTTTTTGCTGTCTTGCATACAGGGTCATCATTGCCATCTTTCTAAATTCCATATGTATGTGTTAGTATACTATATTGGTGTTTTTCTTTCTGGCTTACTTCACTCTGTATAATCGTCCCCAGTTTAATCCATCTCATCAGAACTGATTCAATTGAAAGAGACACATGTACCCCAATGTTCATCGCAGCACTGTTTATAATAGCCAGGACATGGAAACAACCTAGATGTCCATCAGCAGATGAATGGATAAGAAAGCTGTGGTACATATACACAATGGAGTATTACTCACTCCAGTATTCTTGCCTGGAAAATCCCATCGACAGAAGAGCCTGGTGAGCTACAGTCATGGGGTCAGAAAAGAATCAGACGTGACTTAGTGACTAAACAATAACTAGTAAGCTATTACAGAGCAGAGCAGAAAGAGAGCGCTAAAATGGCACACACTAGGCTCTGTCTTTGGAGACTATTTCAGTAGGCCCCTAGATGTATGTTGAAGTAGATGCCTGTACCTCAGGCTAATGGTGTAAGCTGAGCAAACAAGCATCTTTCACAGAAAGTCTGGGCACCTTTCAGCCGGCTTCTGTGCTGGGTCCTGGGATGGGCGAATCTGCATGGGCAAGTCCTTTAAGAACAGACTCTCAGTTCTCTATTCCTTGTAGGTCTCATGACTTTCAAAGCTATATATTTTAGGGGCTTGTCTCTCAGGTATACTTCTTAAAAATTAGAGTGCCAATTGTGGGTTTCAAGCCCTTCACTCCTCAAAGAGAATCCTGGGTTTGTGAGAGTTTCCTCCTGATTGTGGGTGATCGTACCAGTGGGGAGGTTTATGGCAAGACTGTGTCTCAGCCTCTCCTGACCACTTCGAAGTGGGTATTTCCCAGTTTGCCCAAAGCACAGAAGTCACTCAGCTACTTTCAGTTCCTGGTTTTGTTTTTTAGTGTCAATTATTCCATATATAGCTATTCCATATATAGATTTTATGTGCCCACTGGTGGAGGCGTGCGAAGGATCCACCTACGTGGTCGTTGAACCAGAACCTATAGTCTTGATAAAAAGACGCTTACTCCTTGGAAGAAAAGTTATGACCGACCTAGATAGTATATTCAAAAGCAGAAACATTGCTTTGCCGACTAAGGTCCGTCTAGTCAAGGCTATGGTTTTTCCTGTGGTCATGTATGGATGTGAAAGTTGGACTGTGAAGAAGGCTGAGCACTGAAGAATTGATGCTTTTGAACTGTGGTGTTGGAGAAGACTCTTGAGGGTCCCTTGTACTGCAAGGAGATCCAACAAGTCCATTCTGAAGGAGATCAGCCCTGGGATTACTTTGGAAGGAATGACGCTAAAGCTGAAACTCCAGTACTTTGGCCACCACATGGGAAGAGTTGACTCATTGGAAAAGACTCTGATGCTGGGAGGGATTGGGGGCAGGAGGAGAAGGGGACGACAGAGGATGAGATGGCTGGATGGCATCACGGACTCGATGGACGTGAATCTGAGTGAACTCCGGGAGATGGTGATGGACAGGGAGGCCTGGCATGCTGCGATTCATGGGGTTGCAAAAAGTCTGACACGACTGAGCAACTAAACTGAACTGAACTGAACTGAACTGAATCTCTGTTGTTGTTGATGAGAACAGAAGGATAATCAGTGTTCCTTACTTGTGTTCCATGAGGGCAAGTTGTGTTTCCTTTTCTGTTTGTTATGCCCTTTGTCAAGCTTCCCTGGTGGCTCAGACAATAAAGAAACTGCCTGCGATGCAGGAAATGCAGGTTGGATTCCCAGGAAGGAAATGGCAACCCACTCCACTATTCTTGCCTGGAGAATCCCATGGACAGGGAAGCCTGGTGGGCTACAATTCATGGGGTCGCAAAAAATCAGACATGACCGAGCAATTAAGCTTTTTCCCCTATTGCCATTTTTGTAGGCTGTGTCTTCTTTAAGTTTCTGCTTTCCTCTGTAACAAATCTTTACACTTTTAAAAGCCAAACTCCAATTCAAGTATTTAAACCAATGTTTATTAATCGTTTACTGTATTTAAGGAACTATTCTAAATTTAGGATGGTATTAGAAGCCAGACTGGTTCCTGTGCTGGAGGAACTCATGATTCAACAACTTTGAAAAGACAGCCTTACCAATAACTATTGCGCATACATGCTAAGTTGCTTCAGTCATGTCCAACTCTTTTGTGACCCCATGGATTGTAACATGCCAGGCTCTCCTGTTGATGGGGATTCTCCAGGCAAGAATACTTGAGTGGGTTGCCATGCCCTCTTCCAGGGGCTCTTTCAGACCCAGGGATCAAAGATGTGGTCTCTTACATCTCTTACATCAGCAGGTGAGTTTTTTTTTTTTTTACCACTAGTGCCACCTAGGAAGCCCAATAACTATTGTGGTCAGCACTAAAAAAAAAATATATATATATATATACGAAATGTTAACGAAATTAAAGAATGAAAAATGTTTTCTTGGAGATGCAAGAAGCTTTCAAAAAGGAAGAGACATTTGAATTGAGTTTAAAAAAATAAGGTGTTTTAATTAGGAAAGGATTTATCTTCTGTATGTTTGTGCATGTGTGTATTTCTTTCGATTTATTCATTTACATTAGGAAGGGATTTAATTCAGGAATGTTGGACATGCTGAAAGAGTATGTTCTAGACCTTTCTGGCATAAGTCATGGAATAATGCAGAAGTAGCCCAGTAAGACAACAGCTTCCTCTGGGTTACTACTGGAGCTGTAATTTCTTGGCTCAGGAACCCACTGCTACACAGCAACCCTAGATACCAGGAAACCAGGGAAAAGAGAGACAGGTCAAGTAGCCTTAACTACCCTGACAAAGTCTGGGATGTGGTTGTTGAAAAGAACCCGTGCCAGGGAAACTAGTTGCAAAAGTCTTTGAAGAAACTGTTTTGGAAGAGGATGCTATGGCTGTTGGATAGAGGCATAGTAACTCAGATGAGCGAGGCCCTCTCCCTTGAGCTGTTGTTTGTGGGCAGATCTGCGTATGAATATGTCATTACTCTTGGCTGCTTGCTTCGTGTACCTGTTCTTAGTTGGCCAGGGAGAGCTCACTCAGGGGAAGGAGGAATACTACCTCTAGCATAGTCATGTGCTTCTTTTTTTGATGTGGACCACTCTTAAAGTCTTTATAGAATTGGCTATAATGTTGTTTTTGTTCTATGTCTTAGGTTTTTGGCCACGAGGCATATGGGATCTTAGCTTCCTAACCAGGGATTGAACTTGAACCCCCTGCAATTGGAAGGCGAAGTCTCAACCGCTGGACTGCCAGGGTTGGACTGCCACCTAAAATCTTATTTCTAGTCACAAGGTTTTGAGTAAGTATTTCTCCAGCGGACAGATGGGTCTGTCATAGTCAGAAAATGGAAGACAAACAGCTAGTTCCAATTAGCCAGGGTTTTAGCAACTTCTTTAGGGCAGCTAGCTCAGTTTAGGATCTCAATGCGTGCCTGGGACTTATTTTTCAATATTGCAAATGATAGAACCTTGTCCAGTTCATGCTTATCTATAAAATATCTCTGGTAAAAAGAATAAGAAAACAAATGATCACATAGAGACACCTGTCTGGTTATTAAAATCCTATCAAAGCATAAGAAGTATAGCAACATCAGCATCATGTGGTTTGAGTTGTTCTTTTTTTCCCTTCCCTTTGATTTACAATTAACTGGACATTGATAACTGAACAGGAGTCTCTGTGCAGTAAATTAGGACGCCATGGGCTTCCCAGCTGGTGCTAGTAGTAAAGAACTCACCTGCAAATGCAGGAGACATAAGAGGCACAGGTTGATCCCTGGGTTGGGAAGATCCCCTGGAGGAGGGCATGGCAATCCATTCCAATATTCTTGCTTGGAGAATCCCCGTGGGCAGAAGAGCCTCGAGGGCTACAGTCCATGGACTTGCGCAGAGCTAGACATGGCTGAATCGACTTAGCACCCAAGCAGGACCTTGGAGGGGGCTGCAAATCAAAGAGTCAGTAAGCCTGCCCCACCCTACTCACTGTAATTGGGAAAATGGAAGCCTGGAGTGTGCAAAGCTGGGCAGACACCCACAGGAGATATCTTGTGGAGGTCCAGCTTGCCTGTTGGGAGAATCTGACGTGCCATCAGCGCAAGACAGAGATGAGTTTGGCAGCAGAGGAGAGGGAGGAAAGGGCAATCCCCTTCCCTAGGGTGACACAGCAGCACACTGGGCACTGAGCCCCTGCAGCAGCTGCCTCTCCAGCAGAGGAGGTGGAAAGCAAAAGTGGTGAGAGACGGACTGCTTGACTGCACTCCTTGTAGCTGGAGGGACCCACTTCTCTCTAACAGAGCTCAGATTTCTGAGGAGGGACGAACGTCTGTGACTGGAGTGAGAGAAGAAAGGGGAAGGAGTCAGATAAGAATATCAAAGGGCCTTGAAGGAACTCATTTCTTGCTGTATGCTTGGGGCCTTCAGCAGGATGTCTACCTCTGAATTCTGGAAGTACCCTGTGAGGCCTGTGGGTACCCCAGATGAGAAATCCCAGATGAGAAAGCCACACCTCTCCGCATTCTGCTGAGGGTTCCTTGTGTGTGCACTTGAGTGCAGCTCCTAGAACCAGCTCAACAGAAATTTTTTAAATGAGCAATTGCGCCACCTTCTGGAATGCAAAGGTTGAAAGTTGGAAAGTGTTAGTTGCTTAGTCCTGTCTGACTGTGATGCCATGGACCCACCAGGCTCCTCTGTCCAGGGGATTCTCCAGGCAAGAATACTGGAGTGGGTAGCCTTTCCCTTCTCCAGAGATCTTCCCAACCCAGGGATCAAACCCAGGTCTCCCACACTGCAGGCAGATTCTTTACCGTCTGAGCCAAAAGGGAAGGTTTCTAATTGTCAGCCAGTTGAAATGTAAGAACCACTGTAAACAGTATGAAAGCAGAAACTCATACTATCAGTTCAGTTCAGTTCAATTCAGTCGCTCAGTCGTGTCCGACTCTTTGCGACCCCATGAATCGTAGCACGCCAGGCCTCCCTCCTTGTCCATCACCATCTCCCGGAGTTCACTCAGACTCATGTCCATCAAGTCAGTGATGTCATCCAGCCATCTCATCCTCTGTCGTCCCCTTCTCCTCCTGCCCCCAATCCCTCCCAGCATCAGAGTCTTTTCCAATGAGTCAACTCTTTGCATGAGGTGGCCAAAGTACTGGAGTTTCAGCTTTAGCACCATTCCTTCCAAAGTAATCCCAGGGCTGATCTCCTTCAGAATGGACTGGTTGGATCTCCTTGCAGCCCAAGGGACTCTCAAGAGTCTTCTCCAACACCACAGTTCGAAAGCATCAATTCTTCGGAGCTCAGCTTTCTTCACAGTCCAACTCGCATCCATACATGACTACTGGAAAAGCCATAGCCTTGACTAGATGGACCTTTGTTGGCAAAGTAATGTCTCTGCTTTTCAATATGCTATCGAAGTTGGTCATAACTTTTCTTCTATCAAACACTATGAAAAATAAAGGAAATATGATAATTTTCCTTACAAAAAGAAAATGATAATTCTCTAGCAACCAAACTTAAAGACACCGAATATTGGTACCTAAGAGACAGGGAATTTAAAATAGCTGTTATGAAGAAATCTAACCAGCTACAAGAAAACTCAGGCAATTTAATGAAATCAAGAATAAAATTATTGAACAGGAATTCTTTCCCAAAGAAATTGAAGTTATAAAAAAGAAGCAAATGAAGGTTCTGGAACTGAGGAATTCAATGAATGTAATACAGCATGTATTGGAGAACACAGATAACAGGGCAGATCAGATGGAAGAAAGAATAAGTGATGATTCAGTTGGGAGAGGATTAGGTTTCTAAAAAGTGAAGAAACTCTACAAGATTTATCAAATTTGATTGGAAATATAGATAAAAGTATAGATGGTTTACCAGAAGAAGAAAGGGAGAAGGACCCAGAAAGTTTATTTGAAGACGAGAAATTTCCAAACCTGGGGAAAGCATTGGACATCCATAAAGTTAATAAAACACCTGTTTTCTCAATGCAAAAAGACCTTTTCCAAGATGCATTACAATGAAATTGTCAAAAAATAGTGATAAAGAAAATTACCTACAAAGAATCACATTAGAATATCAGTGAATTTCTCAGAAGAAATTCTGCTGAAGCCAGGAGAGGGTGGAATAACATATTCAAAGTGTTGAAAGAGGAAAAGCCGCCAACCAAGAATACTATATCTGGCATAGTTATCCTTTATGCATGAAGAAGAAATAAAGGCTTTTTTAAAGACAAACAAAAGCTGAGGGAGCTCACCACCACTAGATCTGCTGAAGGGAGTTCTTTAATTTGAAATGCAATGATGTGAGTGACATAAAAACAGAGGACAGTACACAACATTCTGGTATAGGTGAAAAAAAGTCAAAGTTAGAAAATTGTAACTATATTAGAATGGTATTTTAATCACTTCATTATAGTAAAAAAGTTCCCTAGTAGATAGATATTAAAGCAAATTATAAACCCATTAAAAGTAAGACATTGTAGAGACTTCCCTGTTGGTCCAGTAGTTAAGACCCTGCACTCACACTGCAGGGGGCGCGAGTCAAGAAACTGTAGTGTTGGCACAGTGAAATAAACAAACAAAAACTTCAAAATAGACTGAAGAATGGAATATAAGATAAAGGAGACTGGTAAACAATTATTTTTTCATAAGTGAAAATAAATTTCAGAACTAAATGTTGAAAAATTTTGAAGTATGAAAAGGAAAAAATTATGCTAAATGTTGCTTTTTGTTAAACATAAAAATACAGATTTGATAACCACAAAGAGTAAAACTATACATTAAAAATGATATAGCCAGACTATAAATCACCAGAAAGGCAGAGATTTTGTCCTAGTCATTGCTTAATCTCCAGAACTTCAAATAGTATCTGATACACTGTAGATTTGTAAGCAATTTACTTTTTCCAAATGAAATCATTTGAGTCCATTCCTTTGGATCAAACATATGCTTTACATTTAAAAAATGGTTTAAAATGTCTACAATTTCTGCCCAAAAAGCCAGCTGAATTGTGATAGGGATTGCATGCAACCTATTGATCAATTTGGGAGGTACTTCCATCTTAGCTTAGCATTAAGTCTTCTAATCAGTGAACATGGGATGCTTTTCAAATTTATGAAGAATTCTATATTTTTATATTACTCGGCCATATAAAGGATTTCCCAGGTAATGCTTTGCTAAAGAATCTGCCTGCCAATGCAGGAGACATAAGAGATGCAGGTTTGATCCCTGGGTCAAGAAGATCCCCTAATGGATGGCATGGCAGTCCACTCCAGTATGCTTGCCTAGAGAATCCCACGGACAGAGGAGCCTGGTGGGTCACAGTCCCCAGAGTCACAGACACAACTAAAGTGACTTAACACACATGTGCGTTCCCTTAAAGAGGAACACATTTGATTCAGCTCTAATTAGGTGGATGAACCTAGAGCATATTACACAGAGTTAAGTAAGTCAGAAAGGGTAAAACAAATTATCATATATTAATGCGAATATGTGGAATCTAGAAATATGGTACTGATGCACCTATTTGCAGGGCAGCAATGGAGATAGAGACAAAAAGAGACTTGTGAATACAGTGGGGGAAGGAGAGGGTGGGACGAGCTGAGAAAGTAGCATTGACGCATATACTTTGTTTGCCCTGTGTAAAGTAGACAGCCAATGGGAATTTGAGGTGTGATGCAAGAAGCTCCAACCTGGTGCTCTGTGACAATCTAGATAGGTGGGATGGGGTGGGGGTTCAGGAGGGAGGGGACATATGCATACCTATGGATGATTCAATTTGATGTATGGCAGAAACCAGCACAATATTATAAAGAAATTATCCTCCAATTAAAAACAAATAAATTTAAAAAAATTAGAAATACCTCAAATAAACAACCTAACTTTATATCTCAAGAAACTAGAAAAAAGAATAAATTAAGCTCAAATTTAGCAGAGGAAGGAAAAGATAAAGATCAGAGTAAAGATAAATGAAATAGAAGACAGAAAAACAATAGGACCAACAAAGTAAGAGCTTTCCCCAAAAGATAAACAAAACTGACCAAGCTTTAGCTTAACTAAGAAAGAGAGAGAAAATACAAATAAAATTAGAAATGAAAGAAGAGACATTAAATTAACACTACAGAAATACATAGACTACTAATAGAAATACTAATACAGAAATAAGACTACTAATAGCAAATATTAGCCAACAACTTGCATAAATTTGACAAGAAGAAATGGGTAAAGTTCTAGAAATACACAACCTATCAAGACTCAATCAAGACAAAACAGAGAATCTGAATATAACAATATTTAATAACCAGATTCAATCAATAATCACTGTGTCCCACCACAGAAAACTGGGACCAGAGGGCTCCCTGGAAAATTTGACCAAATATTTAAAGAAGAATTAACATCAATCCTTCTCAAACTCTTTCATAAAACTAAGAAGAACGGGAGACTTCCAAACACATATTTTGAGGTCAGCATTACCCTGATACCAAAGCCAGAAAAGGAAACCACAAGAAAAGAAATCTATAGACCAATATCTCTGATTACATATGAATGCAAAAATTCTCAACAAAATATTAGCAAACCAAATTCAAGACATATTAGAAGGTTATATGCCATGATCAAGAGGAATTTATCCCTGGAATGGTTCAACATATTCAAATTGATAAAGTAACAGATCACATTAATCAAAGGAAGATAAAAATCACATGATCATCTCAACAGACACAGAAAAACATCGGACAAAATATGTTCTTTCACTACAAAAACCTTAACAAATTGGGTATAGAAGGAACATGTGCTGTGCTGTGTGCTTAGTAGCTCAGTCGTGTCGGACTCTTTGCAACCACGTAGACCTTAGCCAGCTGGGCTCCTCTGTCCATCCAAGGAATTCTCCAGGTAAGAATACTGGAGAGGGTTGCCATTCCCTTCTCCTAGAAGGAACATGTATCAATATAATAAAGATATATCTGTTATATATGACAAAAGCACAGCTAACATTATGCTCAATGAAGGAAAATGGAAAGCCTTTCGTCCAAGAACAGGAATAAGACAAGGATTCCCGTTCTCACCACTGTTACTCAGAAAGGTAATGAAAGTCCTAACTAGGTCTAGTAGGCAAGACAAAGAAATAAAGGACATCCGCATTAGAAAGGAAGAAGTAAAATTATTACTATTTGCAGAAAACATAATTTTTTATAGAGAAAATCTCCAAGATTCAGCCAAAAAATGATTGGAACTAATCAATTTCTGTAAAGGTGGAGAACACAAAATCAAAGTACAGAAATGCAACGTACACTTGCATTTCCATATACAAATGATGAAACATCTGGAAAAGAAATTTTAAAATCTATCCCATTTATAATTACAATCAAAAACAATAAAATACTTAGAAATAAATTTAACCAAGGGAGCGAATGATGTATACAACAAAATTCCAAGGCAAACCATTCAATATCACAGTAATCCAAGCCTATGCCCCAACTAGTAATGCTGAAGAAGCTGAAGTTGAATGGTTTTATGAAAACCTACAAGACCTTCTAGAACTAAGACCCCCCCAAAAAGCTGCCCTTTCCATCATAGGGGACTGGAATGCGAAAGTAAGAAGTCAAGAGAAACCTGGGGTAACAGGCAAATTTGGCCTTGGAATACAAAATGAAGCAGGGCAAAAGCTAACAGAGTTTTGCCAAGAGAACGCACTAGTCATAGCAAACACCCTCTTCAAACAGCACAAGAGAAGACTCTACACACAGACATCACCAGATGGTCAATACTGAAATCAGGTTGATTATACTCTTTGCAGCCAAAGATGGAGAAGCTCTATACAGTCAGCAAAGCCAAGACCAGGAACTGACTGTTGCTCAGTTCATGACTCTTTATTGCAAAATTCAGAATTAAATTGCATAAACTAGGGAAAACCACCAGACCATTCAGGTATGACCTAAATCAAATCCTTTGCAATTACACAGTGGATGTGACAAATAGACTTCAGGGATTAGATCTGATAGACAGAGTGCCCAAAGAACTATGGAATAGGAGGTTTGTGACAGTGTACAAGAGACAGTGATCAAGACCATTTCCAAGAAAAAGACATGCAAAAAGGAAAATGGTTGTCTGAAGAGGCCTTACAAACAGCTGAGAAAAGAAGAGAAGCTAAAGGCAAAGGAGGAAAGGAAAGATATACCCATCAGAATGCAGAGTTCCAAAAAACAAGGAGAGAAAGGGAGAACAAGATGGTGGAGGAGTAGGTGGGTGTGGAGTACTTCTCTCTCCACAGATACTTCAGGAATACACCTTCAGACACAGAAGTGCATGCAGAACACCAGTTGAGAGTGGCAAAGAATATACAGAACCACGCAAAACTCGGTAGGACAAAGGAACAAGGGGGAAAACAGGAGTGTTAGTAGGACTGGACCTGCCCTCGGTGGGTGGGGGAACTGAAGCAGGGGTCTGATCCCCACATCAAGGCAATTATCTGAGTCAGAGGAGAAACATTTGAGGCTGAGAGTGAAACAGCTGATCTGTGGCAGCATAAATGAAATGAG
The DNA here is from genome assembly GCF_042477335.2 of Ovis canadensis. Taxonomy (NCBI): domain Eukaryota; kingdom Metazoa; phylum Chordata; class Mammalia; order Artiodactyla; family Bovidae; genus Ovis; species Ovis canadensis. The sequence goes on along the minus strand of NC_091259.1, from coordinate 23,669,717 downwards.
AATCAGACAGTCCTTGTTGCAGCCATACACACCCCGGACAAGGACACAGGTCCCCTGGAAGGCGCAGTGGCTAGGATCTGGAGTTTAGGAATTGTAGAGGAAACCCAAGGCAAGGGCTGCTGTTGACTGTGAAAAGACAGATCAAGGGGATGTGAGGAAGGAGATTGTGGTGGGAAATGCTGGTGGAGGAAAGCCAGGCAGCCATGGAAGCAAGGCGATACTGCTGTCACACGTAGTGGGTGGAGCCATCACCATAGCTTCTCTCTCCCCACACACCAGCATCAGTGGCTGAACAACAGAGAGGCTGGCCCATCAAATGCCTGACACACTTTACAGAATAGGATCCTAGCCAGGGGGCCCCTCTATGTGCCTGATGCACCGAACAATAGAGAAAGATACCAGGCAAAGGAGCCCTCTAAGTGCCTGAATGACCGGAGCTACAGAGAAAGACTGGGCAAAGAGGCCAAACAGTAAAGCTCTCACTGTTTGCAGATGATGTGATACTGGACATAGAAACCCTAAAGATAGTATTGGAAAATTACTAGAGCTAATCAGTGTATTTAGCAAAGTAACAGGATACAAAATCAATACACATAAATCACTTGGATTTCTATATACTAACAATGAAAAATCAGAAAGAGAAATTAAGAGAAATCAATCCCTTTCACCATTGCAACAAAAATAACTAAATATCTAGGAATAAACCTACCTAAGGAGACAAAAGAACCGTACACAGAAAATTAGAAGACACTAATGAAAGAAATCAAAGACAATATAAACAGATGGAGAGATAGTCCATGTTCCTGGGTAGGAAGAATCAACATTTTGAAAATGACCATGCTACCAAACACACTTTACAGATTTAATGTGATCCCTATCAAATGACCAATGGCATTTTTCACAGAACTAGAACAAAAAACTCCACAATTCATATGAAAACACAAAAGACCCTGAATAGCCAAAGCTGTCTCGAGTAAGAAGAATAGAACTGAAGAAATCAATCTCCCTGACTTCAGATTATGCTACAAAGCTACAGTCATTAAGACAGTATGGTACTGGCAAAAAACAAAAAAAAAAAAACCAAAAACAGAAATATAGATCAATGGAACAAGATAGAGAGCCCAGAAATAAACACATGCACCCATGTACCTTTTTTTTGACAAAGGAGGCAAGAATATATAATGGGGAAAAGACAGACTCATCAATAAATGGTGCTGGAAAACTGGACAGCTACATGTAAAAGAATGAAATTACAACACTTCCTGACACCATACATAAACTCAAAATGGATTAAAAACATAAATGTAAGACCAGAAACTATAAAACTCTAAGAGGAAAACATAGGCAGAACACTCGATGACATAAATCAAAGCAAGATCCTCTATGACCCACTTCCTAGAGTAATGAAATTAAAAACAAAAGTAAATAAGTGGGACCTGATTAAACATAAAAGCTTTCGCACACTAAAGGAAACTATATGCAAGATGAAAAGACAACCCTCAGAATGGGAGAAAATAATAGCAAATGAAACAACTGACAAAGGATTAATTTCCAAAATATACAAGCAGCTCATACAACTCATACCAGAAAAACAAATGACCCAATCAAAAAGTGGGAAAAAGACCTAAACAGACATTTCTCCAAAGAAGACATACAGATGGCTAATAAATACATGAAAAGATGTTCAGCATCACTCATTATTAGAGAAATGCAAATCAAAACTATAATGAGATGTCACCTCACACTGGTCAGAATGGCCCTCATCAAAAAGTCTACAAACAATAAATACTGGAAGAGGGTGTGGAGAAAAGGGAATGGTCTTGCGGTGTTGGTGGGAATGTAAGTTGATAGAGCCATTATGGAAGACAGTATGGAGATTCCTTAAAAAACTAGGAATAAAACCACCATATGACCCAGCAGGACCGGAAAAAAATCACTTTTCATTCCAATCTCTAAGAAAGGCAATGCTAAAGAATGTTCAAACTACCACACAATTGCCCTCATCTCACACACCAGTAAAGTAACACTCAAAATTCTCCAAGCCAGGCTTCAACAATACATGAACCGTGAACTTCCAGATATTCAAGCTGGTTTTAGAAAAGGCAGAGGAACCAGAGATCAAATTGCCAACATCTGCTGGATCATGGAAAAAGCAAGAGAGTTCCAGAAAAACATCTATTTCTGCTTTATTGATTATGTGAAAGCCTTTAACTGTGTGGATCACAATAAACTGGAAAATTCTGAAAGAGATGGAAATACCAGACCACCAGACCTGCTGTTGAGAAATCTATATGCAGGTCAGAAAGCAACAGTTATAACTGGATATGGAAAAATAGATGGGTTCCAAATAGGAAAAGGAATATGTCCAGTTTGTATATTGTCACCCTGCTTATTTAACTTATATGCAGAGTACATCATGAGAAACACTGGGCTGGATGAAGCACAAGCTGGAATCAAGATTGCCGGGAGAAATATCAATAACCTCAGATATGCAGATGACACCACCCTGATGGAAGAAAGTGAAGAAGACCTAAAGAGCCTCCTGATGAAAGTGAAAGAGGAGAGTGAAAAAATTGGCTTAAAGCTCAACATTCAGAAAACTAAGGTCAAAGCATCTGGTCCCAACACTTCATGGCAAATAGATGAAGAAACAGTGGAGACAGTGGCAGACTTTATTTTTCTGGGCTCCAAAATCACTGCAGATGATGACTGCACCCATGAAATTAAAAAACACTTGCTCCTTGGAAGAAAAGTTATGACCAACCTAGACAGCATATTAAAAAGCAGAGACATTACTCTGCTGACAAAGTTTCGTTTAGTCAAAGCTATAGTTTTACCAGTGGTCATGTACGGATGTGAGAGTTGGACTACAAAGAAAGCTGAACATTGAAGAATTTATGCTTTTGAACTGCGGTGTTGGAGAAGACTCTTGAGAGTCCCTTGGACTGCAAGGAGATCCAACCAGTCCATCCTAAAGGAAATCAGTCCTGAATATTCACTGGAAGGACTGATGTTGAAGCTGAAACTCCAATACTTTGGCCACCCGATGCAAAGAGTTGACTCATTTGAAAAGACCCTGATGCTGGGAAAGACTGAAGGCGGGAAGAGAAGGGATCGACAGAGGATGAGATGGTTGGATGATATCACTGACTGAATGGACATGAGTTTGAGTAAACTCCGGGAGTTGGTGATGGACAGAGAGGCCTGGCATGCTGCAGTCCATGGAGTTCCAAAGAGTCAGACATGACTGAGTGACTGAACTGAACTGATGACCCAGCAATCCCACTCCTAGACATATACCCTGAGGAAACCAAAATTGAAAGAGACACATGTATCCCATTGTTCATTGCAGCACTGTTTACAATAGCTAGTACATGGAAGCAACCTAGATATCCATTGCCAGATGAATGGATAAAGAAGTTTCGGTACATATAAACAATGGAATATTACTCAGCCATAAAACAGAATGCATTTGAGTCGGTTCTCAGGAGGTGGGTGAACTTAGAACCTATTATACAGAGTGAAGTTAGTCAGAAGGAGAAAGATAAATACCGTATTTTAATGCATATATGCAGAATCTAGAAAAATGTTATTGAAGAATTTATTTACAGGGCAACAATACAAAAACAGACATAGAGAATAGACATATGGACATGGAGAGAGGGAGGAGAGGGTGAGATGTATGGAAAGAGCAACATGGAAACTTACATTACCATATACATGTAAAACAGATAGCCAACAGAAATTTGCTGTATGGCTAAGGAAACTCAAACACAGGCTCTGTATCAAACTAGAGGGGTGGGATGGGGAGGGAGATGTGAGGGACGTTCAGAAGGAAGAGGATATGTTCATAACCCAGATGATCACGATGGTGTGATCACTCACCTAGAACCAGACATCCTGGAATGCAAAGTCAAGTGGGCCTTAGGAAGCATCACTATGAACAAAGCTAGTGGAGGTGATGGAATTCCAGTTGAGCTACTTCAAATCCTAAAAGATGATGCTGTGAAAATGCTGCACTCTATATGCCAGCAAATTTGGAAAACTCAGCAGTGGCTACAGGACTGGAAAAGTCAGTTTTCATTCCAATCCCAAAGAAAGGCAATGCCAAAGAATGCTCAAACTACCCCACAATTGCACTCATCTCACATACTGGTAAAGTAATGCTCAAAATTCTCCAAACCAGGCTTCAACAAAATGTGAATCATGAACTTCCAGATGTTCAAGGTGGTTTTAGAAAAGGCAGAGGAACCAGAGATCAAATTGCCAGCATCCGCTGGATCATTGAAAAACCAAGAGCATTCCAGAAAAACATCTATTTCTGTTTTATTGACTATGCCAAAGCCTTTGACTGTGTGCATCACAAAAAACTGTGGAAAATTCTGAAAGAGATGGAATACCACACCACCTGACCTGCCTCTTGAGAAATCTGTATGCATATCAGAAAGCAATAGTTAGAACTGGACATGGAAAAACAGATGGGTTCCAAATAGGAAAAGGAGTACGTCAAGGCTGTATATTGTCACCCTGCTTAGAGTACATCATACAAAATGCCAGGCTGAATGAAGCACAAGCTGGAATCAAGATTGCTGGGAGAAATATCAATAACCTCAGATATGCAGATGACATCACCCTTTTGGGCTTCCCTGGTGGCTCAGAGGTTAAAGCATCTGCCTGGAATGTGGGAGACCTGGGTTCAATCCCTAGGTCAGGAAGATCCCCTGGAGAAGGAAATGGCAACCCGCTCCAGTACTCTTACCTGGAGAATCCCATGGAGAGAGGAGCCTGGTAGGCTACAGTCCACGGGGCCGCAAAGAGTCTGACACGACTGAGCGACTGCACTTTCACTTTCACTTCACTTTCACCTATGGCAGAAAGCAAAGAATAACTAAAGAGCCTCTTGATGAAAGTGAAAGAGGAGAGTGAAAATGTTGGCTTAAAACTCAACATTCAAAAAACGAAGATCATGGCATCTGGTCCCATCACTTCATGGCAAATAGATAAAGAAACAGTGGAAACAGTGACATACTTTTATTTTGGGGGGGGGGGCTCCAAAATCACTGCAGATGGTGACTGCTACCATGAAATTAAAAGATGCTTGCTTCTTTGAAGAAAAGTTGTAACCAACCTAGACAGCATGTTAAAAAGCAGAGATATTACTTTGCTGACAAAGTTTTGTTTAGTCAAAGCTATAGTTTTACCAGTGGTCATGTATGGATGTGAGAGCTGGACTATAAAGAAAGCTGAGCACTGAAGAACTGATGTTTTTGAACTGTGGTGTTGGAGAAGACTCCTGAGAGTCCCTTGGACTGCAAGGAGATCCAACCAGTCCATCCTAAAGGAAATCAATCCTGAATATTCATGGAAGGACTGATACTGAAGCTGAAACTCCAACACTTTGGCCACCTGATGTGAAGAACTGACTCCTCGGAAAAGCCCCTGGTGCTAAGAATGATTGAAGGAGAAGGGGACAACAGAGGATGAGATGGTTTGATGGCATCATCTGACTCGACGCACATGAATTTGAGCCTGCTCCAGGAATTGGTGATGGACAGGGAAGCCTGGTGCTGCAGTCCTTGGTGTCACAAAGAGATGGACATGGCTGAGTGCCTAAAATGAACTGATAAGACTTTGCTGAAAAAACTGAAGAAGACACAGATGGAAAACATTCTGTGTTCATGGATCAGAAGAATTAGAACTGTTAAAATGTCCATATTTCTCAGAGCTATCTATAGATTCTGGAGTAGGAAATGGCACCTCACTCCAATATTCTTGCCTGAAGAACCTCATGGACATGTAGCCTGTGGGCTACAGTCCAGAGGGTCACAAAGAGTTGGACACAAGTGAGATGACTTAGCAGCATGTCTATACATTCAACACAATCCCCATCAAAATACCAATGGTATTTATCAGAGAGATAGAAAAAGCAATCCTAAAATTTGTATGGAACTACAAAAGACCTTGAATAACTAAAGCACTCTGGTGGAAACAAAACCAGAGGTATCACACTTCCTGATTTAAAACAAAATTATCAAGCCATAGTAATAAAAACTGAATGATACTGGTCCAAAAGCATATGGGACTACATCAAGCTTAAAACATTTTGCATAGCAAAAGAAATAATTAACAAATTTAAAAGGCATCCATGGGAAAAGATTTTTTGCAAAGCATATTCAGATAAGGAGTCAATATTCAAATGTATTAAAAATTCATACAATTCAATAATAAAAAAGCAAACAATTTGATTTCAAATTGGCAGAGGACATTTTTCCAAACAAGACACCCAAATAGTCAGTGGGTACATAAAAAAATGCTCAGCACCATAAATCATCAGGGAAATGAAAATCAAAACCACAAGGACATATCACTTCACACCTGGTAAAATGGCTATCATCGAGGAGATAAGAGACAACAAATGCTGGTGAAGGTATGGAGAGAAAGAAATGCTTGCATAGTGTTGGTGTAAACTTAAATTGGTTCAGTCACTATGCAAAGCAATATTGAGGTTCCTCAAAAAATTGAAAATAACCGATCACAGTTCAGTTCAGCTGCTCAGTCATGTCCCACTCTTTGCAACCCCATGAATTGCAGCACGCCAGGCCTCCCTGCCTGTCACCAACTCCCGGAGTCCATCCAAACCCATGTCCATTGAGTCAATATGCCATCCAACCATCTCATCCTCTGTCGTCCCCTTCTCCTCCTGCCCCCAATCCCTCCCAGCATCAGGGTCTTTTCCAATGAGTCAACTCCTTGCAGCAGGTGGCCAAAGTATTGGAGTTTCAGCTTCAGCATCAGTCCTTCCATTGAACACCCAGGACTGATCCCCTTTAGGATGGATTGGTTGGATCTCATTGCAGTCCAAGGGACTCTCAAGAGTCTTCTCCAACACCACAGTTCAAAAGCATCAATTTTTCAGTGTTCAGCTTTCTTTATAGTCTAACTCTCACATCCATACATGACCACTGGAAAAACCATAGCCTTGACTAGATGGACCTTTGTTGACAAAGTGATGTCTCTGCTTTTTAATATGCTGTCTAGGTTGGTTATAACTTTCCTTCCAAGGAGTAAGAGTCTTTTAATTTCATGGCTGCAATCACCATCTGCAGTGGTTTTGGAGCCCAGAAAAATTAAGTCAGCTGCTGTTTCCCTATTTATTTGCCATGAAATGATGGGACCGGATGCCACGATCTTAGTTTTCTGAATGTTGAGTTTTAAGCCATCTTTTTCACTCTCCTCTTTCACTTTCACCAAGAGGCCCTTTAATTCTTCACTTTCTTCCATAAGGGTGATATCATCTGCATATCTGAGGTTATTGATATTTCTCCTGGCATCTTGATTCCAGCTTGTGCTTCTTCCAGCCCAGCATTTCTCATGAGGCATTTTGCATATAAGTTAAATAAACAGGGTGACAATATACAGCCTTGACGTACTCCTTTTCCTGTTTGGAACCTGTTTGTTGTTCTATGTCCAGTTCTAACTGTTGCTTCCTGACCTGCATCCAGGTTTCTCAAGAGGCAGGTCAGGTAGTCTGGTATTCCCATCTCTTTCAGAATTTTCCACAGTTTATTGTGATCCACACAAAGGCTTTGGCATAGTCAATAAAGCAGAAATAGATGTTTTTCTGGAACTCTCCTGCTTTTTCAATGATCCAGTGGATGTTGGCAATTTGACCTCTGGTTCCTCTGCCTTTTCTAAAACCACCTTGAACATCTGGAAGTTCACAGTTCACATATTACTGAAGCCTGGCTTGGAGAATTTTGAGCATTACTTTACTAGCGTGTGAGATGACTGCAATTGTGCAGTAGTTTGAGCATTCTTTGGCATTGCCTTTCTTTGGAATTGGAATGAAAACTGACCTTTTCCAGTCCTGTGGCCACTGCTGAGTTTTTCAAATTTGCTGGCATATTGAGTGCAGCATTTTCATAGCATCATCTTTTAGGTTACGAAATAGCTCAACTGGAATTCCATCACCTCCACTAGCTTTGTTCATAGTGATGCTTCCTAAGACCCACTTGACTTCACGTTTCAGGATGTTTGGCTCTAGGTGAGTGATCTCACTGTCTTGATTACCTGGGTTGTGAAGATCTTTTTTGTACAGTTCTCCCATGTATTCTTGCCACCTCTTCTTAATATCTTCTGCTTCTGCCAGGTCTCTACCATTTCTGTCCTTCATTGAGCCCATCTTTCCATGAAATGTTCCCTTGGTATCTCTAATTTTCTTGAAGAGATCTCTAGTCGTTCCCATTCTATTGTTTTCCTCTGTTTCTTTGCATTGATCGCTGAGGAAGGCTTTATTATCTCCTCTTGCTATTCTTTGGAACTCTGCATTCAGATGCTCATATCTTTCCTTTCCTCCTTTGCTTTTCACTTCTCTCCTTTTCATAGCTATTTGTAAGGCCTTCTCAGACAGCCATTTTGCTCTTTTTGCATTTCTTTTTCTTGGGGATGGTGTTGATTCCTGTCTCCTATACAATGTCATGAACCTCTGTCCATAATTCATCAGGCACTCTATCAGATCTAGTCCCTTAAATCTATTTCTCACTTCCATTGTATAGTCATAAGGGATTTGATTAGGTCATACCTAAATGGTCTAGTGGTTTTCCCTATTTTCTTCAGTTTAAGTCTAAATTCGGCAATAAGGAGTTCATGATCTGAGCCACAGTCAGCTCTCGATCTTGGTTTTGCTGACTGTATAGAGCTTCTCCATCTTTGACTGCAAAGAATATATCAGTCTTATTTCAGTATTAACCATCTGGTGATGTCCATGTGTAGAATCTTCTCTTGTGTTGTTGGAAGAGGGTGTTTGCTATGACCAGGGCGTTCTCTTGGCAGAACTCAATTAGCCTTTACCCTGCTTCATTCCGTACTCCAAGCCAAATTTGCCTGTTACTCCAGGTGTTTATTGACTTCTTACTTTTGCATTCCAGTCCCCAATAATGAAAAGGACATGTTTTGTGGGTGTTAGTTCTAGAAGGTCTTATAGGTCTTCATAGAACCGTTCAACTTCAGCTTCTTCAGTGTTACTGGTTGGGGCATAGACTTGGATTACCATGATATTGAATGGTTTGCCTTGGAAACAAAGGGAGATCATTATGTCAATTTTGAAACCTACCACATAATTCAGCAATTCCATTTCTGGGTATATACGCAAAGGACATTTTTTAAAAACCAAGATATCAAAGATATATATATATGCATTCCTACATGTATTGCAATATTATTCACAATAGCTAAGATATGGAAATAATCTACTAGCCAATCAATGAGTGTATAGATACAAAAGATGTTGTGTGTGTGCAATAGTACTAGTGCTAGTTGCTCAGTCATGTCCGACTCTTTGAGACCCCATGAACTGTAGCCTGCCAGGCTCCTCTGTCCATGGAATTTTCTAGGCAAGAATACTGGAGTGGATTGCTATTTCCTCCTCCAGGGGTCTTCCAAACCCAGGAATAGAACCTACATCTCTTTCATCTCCTGAATCGACAAGTGGATTCTTTACCACTGATCTATCTGGGAAGACTTAAATATACACAGTGTTGCATGTCAGATATATTTCAATAAAAATATGTTAAAACCACACACACACACACAAAACAGAAAGTGTACAAGACAAAGACAGGAACAAAGAATGACTGCAATAAAAAAAAATCAGTAGATATAACATGGTCGATATTAATCCAACTATGCCAATAATTACTCTGAACATCAATAGTCTAAATGCATCAATTAAAAAAACTCTGTCTGAAAGTTTTTTTTTAAAATGAGATCCAACTATTTATATGTTGTCTACAAGAAGCCCACTTTAAATATGAAGACATATATAGACTAAATGTTAAATGGATGGAGGAAATTGTACCACGCTAACATTAATTTCAAAAAGCAAGCGTAACTGTATTAATTTCAGACAGTGAAGTGAAGTGAAAGTCGCTCAGTCATGTCTGACTCTTTGTGACCCCATGGACTATACAGTCCATGGAATTCTTCAGGCCAGAATACTAGAGTGGGTAGACTTTTCCTTCAGACACAGCAGACTTCAAAGCAAGGACAGTTATCAGAAATAAAGGAGCACATTCAGTTCAGTTCAGTTCAGTTGGTCAGTCATGTCCGACTCTTTGCGACTCCATGAATTGCAGCACTCCAGGCCTCCCTGTCCATCACCAACTCCCAGAGTTCACCCAAACTCTTGTCCATCGGGTCGGTGATGCCATCCAGCCATCTCATCCTCTGTCATCCCCTTTTCCTCCTGCTCCCGATCCCTCCCAGCATCAGAGTCTTTTCCAATGAGTCAACTCTTCACATGAGGTGCCCAAAGTACTGGAGTTTCAGCTTTAGCATCATTCCTTCCTAAGAACACCCAGGACCGATCTCCTTCAGAATGGACTGGTTGGATCTCCTGTAGTCCAAGGGACTCTCAAGAGTCTTCTCCAACACCACAGTTCAAAAGCATCAATTCTTTGGCACTCAGCTTTCTTCACAGTCCAACTCTCGCATCCATACATGACCACTGGAAAAACCATAGCCTTGACTAGACAGACTTTTGTTGGCAAAGTAATAAATAGCTCTGCTTTTGAATATGCTCTCTAGGTTGGTCATAACTTTTCTTCCAAGGAGTAAGTGTATTTTAATTTCATGGCTGCAGTCACCATCTGCAGTGATTTTGGAGCCCCCCAAAATAAAGTCTGACACTGTTTCCACTGTTTTCCCATCTATTTGCCATGAAGTGATGGGACCAGATGCCATGATCTTCATTTTCTAAATGTTTAGCTTTAAGCCAATTTTTTCACTCTCCTCTTCCACTTTCATCAAGAGGCTTCTTAGTTCCTCTTCACTTTCTGCCATAAGGGTGGTGTCAAAGGAGCACATTACATAATGATAAAAGGGTCAATTCTAGAGAAGACACAACAATCCTTAATGTGTGTGCACCTAACAACAGACCATTAAATTATATGAGGCAAAAACTGACAGAACTGCAAAGAGAAATAAATGAATCCATTTTCATGGTGGGAGACTTCAACATCCATCTCTCAGAAATGGAAGACTGTAGGGAGAAAATTATAAGGCTATAGCTGAACTTAACAGCATTATCAATCAACTGGACATAATTGACATCTATAGGCTTCTTCATTCAATAACAGAAAAATATACATTCTTTTCAAGCTCACATGGAACATTTGCCAAGATGGACCATGTTCTTGGCCATGAAACACACTTAACACGTTAAAAACAATAGAAGTCATACCATGTCTGCTCTCCAACCACAATGGGAATAAAGAAGAAATCAGTAGCAGAAAGATAATTGTAAAATCTCCAAATACATGTAGGTTAAACAACACACTTTAAAATAATACATGTGTAAAGGAACAAATCTCAAGAGAAATTGAAAAATGTTTTGAACTAAATAAAAATGAAAATATAATTTATCAAAATTTGTAGGATGCAGTGAAAACAGTGCTGGAGAGAAATTTATGGCATTGAACACATACATTAGGAAAAAAGATCTTAAATCAATCACTTAAATTTCCCCCTTAAGAAACTAGAAAACAAATAGCAAATTATATCCAAAAGAAACAGAAGAAATTAGAGCAGAAATCAATGAAATCAAAAGCCGGAAATCAACAGAGAAAATCAACAAAACTAAAGAGTTGCCATAATTAAAGAAAATAAGCTGACATACAGCTCACACCAAGGGGACTGCTGTAAAGGAAATCTGACCTGGAGGACCCATATCTGCCCTTGACTATTAATCTTTGGCCTGGGATCCACCCTCACCCACCTTCTGTGTACTCCTGGTGGGAGTCAGGGGCCATCCCTAACTCTGCTGATGTAGGACCTGAGTATGCCTCCACATGAAATCATTCAATCTGGCAAGCGCATATGGATTTGAGAGTTGGGCTGCCTCATCCATTAGATGCAGGAAGCATAGTGTCTAAAGCCCACAATAGTTTGGTGGGGGGGGGGGGTGCTTGAAAGTGTTTCATTTCTTTTAAATTGGAAAAGGTAAAATTTGAGTTCCAAGAAAATGTTTTAATATATAATGTTGATATATTCATCTTTATATCATCTAAGTTTTAAGATATAATTTTAAATATCTTTTAAGTGAAAAAGGAGCCCACCAAGGTGAAGGTGCTTTTTGCCAAGGAAAGTCAAAATGATGCTCTGAAATCACTGGGGTGCAGTTTCTTATTGGACGGATTTTCTCAACCAAACAGTGCTTTAGGTGAAGGAAGTCTGTAAAGCTTATGGCTAGAGAACTAGGGTAGGAACTAGGAAATAGAGATGCTCTCCACTGTAAACATTTTCCTTTTTTTTATCTTGTGCATGGATAAGTAATCTTAAATCCTTCCTGGAGCACAACAGGGCACACAGAGATTAAAAAAAAAAAAAAAAAAACCTCTGCAGCATGGGACACTCAGTGCGAATCAGTTTGTGTCTCCAGAAGGAGTTCATTGGCCTTAGAGCATTCACTGCAGACCAAGAGGCAGATGCAATGTGTTGGAAAGATTCCCATCACAGTGGCTAAGCAGTTAACACACATAGTGGGAATTTTTCTTTCTCTGGATATTTTAGTAATGACAGTAGTGTATTTTTTACAATTTGCTGAGAGAGGGAGAGACAGTGAGAGGCAGTTCACGTCACAAATAAAAGACTGAGACAGGGACTTCCCTGGTGGTCCAGTGGCTAAACTCCATGTTTCCAATACAAGGGACAAGGGTGGGTTCAATCCCTGGTTGGGGAACTAAGATCCCACACGCCACATGGGGTGGTTAAAAAATGACAATAAAAGGAAAAAACTGAGGCATAACAACCAAATGCATCGTGTTACCCTTACCTAACTGTACTCTGGAGAAGCGAAAAAAAAAAAAGTTTTAAAGGACATTTGGGGAATATTGTCTAAATTAAGTATTGATGATACTTGGAGAACAGTATTTTATCCATGTTACATTTGGGGATTGGACTGGTAGTTATACAAGAAAATTGGAAGATACTATTATTCTTAACAAACACACACTAATATTAGGGGATCAAAGGGTGTGATGTCTACAGCTACTTTGTAAATGGGTCAGCAACACACACACACACACACACACACACACACTGATAATGAGCAGGGCCCTATGGGACTCCTGGGCACAAAGCTTTTCTGTATTCCCCCATTTCTTCGATTACAGAAAATAGTCTTCCTTCAGCATGACTTTCCTGAGTTCCAATGGGTAGACAGAAGAAGTTGTAAATTAGGGAAGAAGAGGGGATGTGGGACAAAGGAGAAACAAAGTCAAGTGAAACAATATTGCAGCCCTGGGACAAGGTCCTGGTTCCCCATCAAGGGATTCAGACATCAAGAATTTTTGAGCTG